>NC_047107.1:1723558-1796058 GCF_902500255.1 Thalassophryne amazonica | reverse complement strand
TACAGAACTTTTATTTTGACACAAATTCAGGAAGTGGTTCTGCAGCTGCGCCGATTAAATGCTGTAGCTTCACCGATCACGGACTTTCCTCGTGTTGACAGCAGCGCGCGGTTCGAGAACACTGTATATTTCCATAATCTCTATAAATATGGGACGGCCGGCCCACGCACATCTAAACGTGCAGCGGCCCACCGGGCAAATGCCCAAAATCACAGATTATCAGTCCGAGCCTGGTATCTTGTGAAAACAATGTTAAATACCATTTGCTAAAATCTCAGTTTAGACATGATTATTCCAGCATCTTTGTAAAGATTAAGCCAGGCGTCTTCTGGAGTGACAAATCCAAAAATAAAAATTCTTAGAAATGAACCATCATTGCACCAAAACATCAGTGACAAAATGTTTTTTACTGCTGACAGCCTAAAATGACCTAAAATTATGATACAGCCACATAAGTCAATTTGTGTACTGCAACTAAAGGATGAGCAAATACAAAATAAATGAATAAAAAAAGTCAGACTTGTTTCCGGTGGAGGTTGGCCTCTGCCAGGGCTGCATCTTGTCACCAATCCTGTTTGTGATATTCATGGATAGGATATCGAGGTGTAGTTGTGGGGAGGAGGGTTTCTGGTTTGGTGGGCTCAGGGTCTCATCACTGCTTTTTGCAGATGATGCTACTGGATCGATTCGCAGCTGAGTGTGAAGTGGCTGGAATGAGGATCAGCACCTCTAAATCTGAGGCCATGGTTCTCAGTAGGACACCGATGGATTGCCTACTCTTGGTAGGGAATATGGCCTTGCCCCAAGTGAAGGAGTTCAAGTACCTCAGGGTCTTGTTCACAAGTGATGGAGCGTGAGATCGGCCGGACAATCGGTGCAGCAGGGGCAGTGTTCCACTCTACCATACTGTTGTGATGAAAAGGGAGCTGAGCCAAAAGGCAAAGCTCTTGATCTACTGGTCAAGCGTCGTTTCTACTCTCAGCTATGGTCATGAGGGTTGGGTAATGACCGAAAGAACTAGATCATGAGTACCATTTGCCAAAATGGGCTTCCTCAGGAGGGTGGCTGGTGTCTCCCTTAGAGATAGGGTGAGAAGTTCATTCTTCCATGGGGAGCTCTGAGTAGAGTCGCTCTTCCTTCGCGTTGAAAGGAGCCATCTGAGGTGGTTCAGGCATCTGGTAAGGATGCCTTCTGGGCGCCTCCCTAGGGAGGTGTTCCAGGTACGTCCATCTGGGAGGAGACCCCGGGGAAGACCCAGGACTAGGTGGAGAGATTATATCTCCACACTGGCCTGGGAACACCTCAGGATACCCCAGTCAGAGGTGGTCAATGTGGCACGGGAAAGGGAAGTCTGGGGTCCCTGCTGGAGCTGTTGCCCCCGCGACCTGAATCCAGAAAAGCAGTTGAAGATGAGTGATGAGTTGTATTTAATATAAACAAAAAGTTTTAGAGATTTCAGTGATGGCATCATTATGTCATTATTGTCAGACCCTGAGTTCTTTGGGTCTGCCCTGAATCAACAAGACTCTGTTACAAAAAGGACAGTTTAATTCATTTCATGTGAGATTAATCATACCAGATCTGGGGTTCTCACCATCCCTAGGTCACGCAGGAGCTCATTCAGGAATGAGACCCTGAACACAGTTTACAGTAAGGTTTTATAGACACCTATTGACATCTTTGATAAAGAAGTGCGTGTGCTTACGTGATCAAAAAATACCACGACATGTTTAGGCCATGTGGCTAACAAGGACTAACTTGAAAGACGTGAAAAGCAGGGCCTTGTCATAGTGTAACTGCTGCCTGCTGTTTACGTCTCTTCACATGATAACAAGATAATGAAAGGTGCTTATCTTTTACAAGATATACTTTTGGTGCAGACAAAAGTACAGAACCTTACTGTGCAGACATCAAGAACATATTGATCCAGTGCAAACTTGCCGACAGTCATCGCTCTTAACACTCACATAACCCCAGCAGAAATGCAACAATATATTAACATGGGTTTAGAGCATCTGAATCAATAATATTAATATGACATATGTATTTCTAAGGTATTTATTAACAATTACATCAAGGAATTCTGGCTATACGAGGGTTAAGGTTTAATGAGATGGAACATTTTACCACAAACTATTGTATTGTGGTGTATAATTCTGCTGGATGACTTATAGCAAACCAGAAGTAATTTATTCAGATAATTTGAGCAACCAGTTTTACTGTCTGTTTACTTCAATTTACATTTATGACCCCGTTAAATGTAAAACTTATTTTACTACTGGATTTTGCTTAAACAGCTTTTCAAACTGTTAGCATTTAATTTAAATCAGTAAACCTTGGTAACCTTTACAAATCAAATTGATGTTACACAAAAGTGGAGACATTTTAGCAAAAAGTACAAAAATGTATTCAAAATTAACCGGTGTATAACATATAGGCAAATGATGACAAAGGTGTCTCATACCATGGCATGAACTTTAGCAGCGGTGACTCTGAGAAAACCATCTGAAACACACACAGCATACATACTTTAATTAGTACTGTCAGGTTATTAAAAAAATAATGTAATTGATTACAGGGTTTGTGATTAGTTAATCGAAATGAATCATTTAATTGCATGTAGATTAAAAAAACCTCAGATCTGTGTGTGTTTGGGGCATTTAATGTCATAAAAAGATCTGGATTATTTCTCTTACACATCAAGGAGGTATTAAACAAGCTGTAAATTGATCTTAAGTTGGGAGAACTGTAACTGTAATTTGGATGGGTTAAATGCAGACAAATTTCATTGTATGTATGTGTACAATGACAATAAAAGACTATATTATATAGAATGTCTATAAAACTGGAATTGTGGGAGTTTGGAGGCTGATTTTGCACAATAATAATTATCTTATTAGATTTCATATTTAAATCTGTTCATTGAACATTAAAATCTGGATGGAAAACATGAATCAGGTGTTTTTAATGGGTTTTAAGCTTGTTCGAGTTCAGTGACAATGTTATTTCACGGTCATTAAAACTGAAGTTCTGTGTGCGAGCGTCAATAAACGCACAAACTCCCAAATTTGAGATTTAACAAGTTACCAAAGCAAGTTACTTTAGTATAAAAAGTATTGACATCTAACATGTTTATTTCTCTCAGAAACGAGTCTTTATTTACAGACCAAATCACTGACATCAAAACAAAACGGAGCAAAGTGTGAATGAAGGTGTTATGGGAGAGGTAATTAATTATTTTAAATTAACACTTTATTTTGACAGCCACAATTTTGGTACTTAATAGCAACAGCCTGCAGTTGTTACAACATTGTACTCTGGACTTATTTACTATCTGGGAAGCTAAGAATTAGCTTACCATCATGTGTCATCTCTTAGCAGCTTGTATCCTCTTGTCTTCATATTCTTGTATGACTTCCCAAAGTTTACTTTACAAACATGTTTTTGTCTCACCACTTTCAGCTTTCTCTTAAAAACTCACAGAGCAGTAAGTACTTGGAGTCCTCCATTGTTTGTGTTTGTGATGCGTATGAATCAACGGCACAGCAGTTTGCTCTGACGACTCCACCCACGTTGAGGAGGTTCTATTTGTAATTTTTCAATTGATTTTCATTTATATAGCGCCAAATCACAACAGAGTTCCCTCAAGGTGCTTCACACAAGTAAGGTCTAACCTTACTAACTCCCAGAGCAACAGTGGTAAGGAAAAACTCCCTCGGAGGAAGAAACCTCAAGCAGACCAGACTCAAAGGGGTGACCCTCTGCTTGGGCCATGATACAGACACAAATTACAGAACAATTCACAGAAACAATTCACAAAATGAATATACAGGAAATGGTTTTGTGCACAGGACAGGAGGGTTTCCAGCACAAATACCACACCCATCTCTGGACGGAGCTGCACCTTAAACAGAGAGAAAAAACAGAATCAGGCATCAGAAAGACAAAAAATACAGTATAATTTGTCAGCATTAAATAACAAGAAATACTAAGGTGATTGCCAGCCACTAGCCCTAAGCTTCACTAAAAGACACAGAATTTAGGTAAAGTTGAGGCCGTGACACACTCTGTTTACTAATAACAAGAATTAAAAGAATTAAAAGAATAAAAAGCATAAAACAAAACTATACCAGTATGCTAGCCACACGAAAGTGAAAATAAGTGCGTCTTAAGTCTGAACTTGAAAGTCTCTTTTATTGACGCAGGGGCATGATAAGAGAAAGCTCTATGACCCACAGACTTCTTATTCACCCTTGGGACACAAAGTAGTCCTGCACCCTGAGAATGTAAAGGCCGGGCCGGTACATAAGGTTTAATTACGTCAGCTAGGTAGGGAGGTGCCAGTCCACAAAGAATTTTATAGACTGGAAGCAGAACCTTAAAATCTGATCTCACTGGGACAGGAAGCCAGTGAAGAGCCAAAATGGGTGTAATGTGGTCAAAGTTTCTGCTTCATGTCAAAGTCTGGCTGCAGCATTTTGAACCCATTGGAGATCCCTAATGCTGGACTGCGGTAAACCAGAAAATAGAACATTGCAGTTGTCCAGTCTAGAAGAGATAAATGCATGGATCAGCATCAGCCATAGACAGGATGAGATGAATCTTTGCTATATTTTGAAGGTGGAAAAAAGCAGTCTTCGTAATATTTCTAATGTGGAGGTCAAAGAACAATGTAGGATCAAAAATTACCCCAAGGTTCCTCAATTTGTCAGTGTGATTAATAATTTACAGCACAGTCAGCCCAAGAGTGGGCCACAGGTCTTTAAAGAGTTTTGTTGGTATAGGATCAAATAAAAAGGTTGTGCTTTTTGTTGACATTACGAGTTTCGTCAGCATGCCTAGTGAGATACTATCAAATTCTGTAAATCTAGGTAATACCTCAATAATGGAGCCCACCTCGATAGTAGGGTGTAGTAGCTGGGTTAAGGCATGCTGAGATATGTTTAACCTAATGTCTTCAATTTTCTTCTCAAAGTAATCCAAGAAATCTTGTGCTGTAAAAGGAGAGCGAACTACAGGTGGTTGTCCATTATAAACCAGTTGATTTATAAATAAGAGCAACACCCCCGCGTTGCTTCCCATCACGAGGGATGTGACTAAATGTATATGCTGGTGGGCAGGCCTCATTTAAGGGGAGGACAGCTGTAGGTTTAAGCCAGGTTTCACATAACCCAATCATATCTAAGTGTTGATCAATAATTAGATCATTGATCATCAATGATTTTGAGGACAGTGATCTTATGTTAATGAGACCCAGACTAAGGACCTCAGTGGGGTTGGCACTTTAATTGTTTGGGTTTAGTGGTAGTTCCAGAGTAGCCTATATAAGATGCCTAGAAGTAGGTTTACGTTTGAGACATTCCATGCGCGTTTTGGGTCACAGACATAAAATCTTTGCTATTGCTGGAACAACCATTAGGCCATCCTCAATTTCAACATCATCCAATGTAGTAATGGGGATTAAGTTTGTAAAGCATATCGCTCTATGATTTTTATGGACACGTCTACGGAAGCAGGCCACAGTCTCAACTTGTTAAATTTCCCTCCTTGGCAGATAAACTGCACTATCACCTTCGTGAATTTTCTGCACTAATTTCCCTGCTAATGATTCCACACCCACATTTGTCATAAGCCTTGCATGTTCTCTAATCACCTGCTCCGTGGCCTGCTGTATATTCCCTACCCTCCCTGTAGAGCTCTATCTATGTTCGCAGACAAGATGGCGGCGCCTTCCCCAGTAGGGTGGAGGCCGTTCGGCATCAGCAAACCATGGCAGCCCCAGAACAAAGGCCAGTTATCAATAAAGCTAAAGCCTTACTGTCTACAAAATTGCGCCAGCCACCTATTTAACAATGTCAGCCTGCTAAATGCCTCATCAGTACCCCGGGAGGGGAGGGGACCAGAGACTATAAATCGATGCCGACACATCTTTCTGGCAAGGTCACAAGTCCTCTCTATGTCCATTTTTGTGACCTCTGAGTGCTTCATCCTGATATCAGTGGTGCCGACGTGAATAACTATATGACTATATCCCATGTCATGTTCCTTAGTCTGTCTTCCCTTCTGCAGCATCAGCACCCTAAGATGGGATGCAATGTCGGGAGCTCTGGCCCCAGGAATACATTTAACATCAGCCGGCGTCTGTAACCTGACTTTGCGGGTGATAGAATTGCCTATCACTAAAGTCCGGTGTTTCGGCCTGGAGACAGGAGTGGAAGTCACTCGTGGGCTCAGAGAATTCACATCAAGCAATTCCAAGGGAGAGACCGATTCACAGTTCGCAGTGGCGAGTGTGATCGGGGTGCCACAACCGGGCACCAAGCCCTGTGGGGCTTCCTTCGCCTAGCCACAGTCCGAAACCCGTCCTCCACAGCCGGCGTTTCTAGGTTGATGTTAATGGGCTTGCTCGCCGGCCCAACACTAACCTCTTCTGGAGTGCCCATAACATCTAACTCCACTGAGCTAAGAAGCTGCTCTAACTTATGGACACGGCTCTCTAAGAGAGCCACCCTATCTTCCAACATCACGCAGGATTTACGGAGGGTGTAAAGTAGGTAAATTCGTGTACTTTGTGCACTAAGAAATTCAAGAGTATAGCCAAGCAAGCATGAGCTAACCAATAATGGATAAGCTAACCACTCCTAAGGCTCACACAGGATTCACACAGTCATAAATAAATGAATTAAAGTTCACAGCAGTTACACTGAAAAAGTAGCAGCAGTAATACACTTGTAAGAACAGTAACAGTAAAAAAAGAAATGAAAAAAATGAAAAAGGGGGGGCGTCGAAAAACCCTCCTACAAGTAAACCACTCCTAAGATTAACACAAGAGTAAAGTACTAAGATAAAATTCACAACAGTTACATTAAACAGTTAACTAACTAACAGAAGTATAAAACAAAAAAAGAAATTTAAAAATGAAACACTGGGGGGGGGGGGGGTCAGACTAGCTAACACAAACTAACCGCTAGCAAAAATGCCAGTGGCTCCTAAGATTTACACAGGAGTAAAATAATTACCTAAAATTCACAGCAGTTACACTGAAAAACTAACAGAAGTATTAAACAGGTAAAAAAGAAACAACTATAAAAGTAACAACGGGGGAGGGGAGGAGTTGACCTAGCTACCGATAGCTAACTGCTAGTGAATGCTAACTGCTAGCGATTCACAACAGGACTATAGTTAAATAATGTTCAGAGTGGATACACTTAATAACCAGAAGAGCGCCTAACAGAAATAAAAGAAACATATAGAAAAGTGTAAAGTTCAAAATAGCGTCACAACAAACAATCCGTCGGAAGCAAGTTGCCAGATCTGTGAGCCAGCATCAGCGTCAGAGATCAAGTATCTCCAAGTAGTGGAAAAAGACTCATTGGCCTCATGTAGGTCTCCTTCCATCATCTGGTCCACATTTTTACTATGATGGTTCTCATCCCCTTCCACACCTCCCTCAAGTTGTTCTGCTGGAGTTTGTTCTCCATCTTCCTCCTGTAACTGTCCTTCCCCTCTGTGATATTCTTCCTCAGTTCTTGCTGCACCCTCTTCAGCTACTCTCTGTCTCCATTCCTTAATGCAGCCATCTTCCTGTTCAGTGTCACCTTGATGTCCTTGGTCACCCAGGGTTTGTTGTTGGGGTAATGGTGCACAGTCTTGGTTGGGATGATATTGTCTTTACTGAAGTTGATATAATCCGTTATGCAGACCGTAATGCTTTCGATGCCCCCCCCCGAGCATCACGGAGCACAGCCCACTTAATCACCACAAAACATCCACATGACTATCTTCTGCCTCCTGTGACCACCTCTGTACCATTTCGGTGATCACAGGTTGCCGTCAAACTGTGGGAATGTAGAGTGGGTCGCGGGGGAGGGACATGTCACTGTAAGCTTTCTTGAAGGAACAGGCCTGAGCAAATGACAAACAAGGCAGAATTACAACCAGAGGCAAAAATGAGGCATGAGGACACCAGAGGGTTACTGAGGGATGTGACAACAACACTTTAGACACAGAGACACAGTTCAGGCTGGTCTCAGTCCATCTGTCTGCACCAACAACACAAACTGCATCAGAACCAAAGTAAGAACAGCCTCATCCTTTAGTTACAAAACAAAGCCCGTTAAAAGATCAGTAAACATCCTCAGGCATCAGCAGCACACTGGCAGAGGAGCTAAACAACTTCTTTGCCTGGTTTGAGACCACCACCACACACCTGCAGTCATGTCCTCCCTCTGGTTCCAGCACTTCACCTCTCTCTCTCTCCAGGAGAATGAGGTGAAGAAAAATGTAAGAGCAGTGAACCCCAGGAAAGCTGCTGGCCCTGATGGGATCCCGGGGGTGATGATTAAAGCATGTGCAGACTAACTGGCAGGGACACTCACCGAACTCTTCAACTTCTCCCTGACACATGCCACCTTTCCCACATGTCTGAAGGCCTCCACCATCCTCCCCATCCCAAAAAACCTGTCATAGACAGCCTGAATGATTACAGACCCTTCGCCATGTCATGAATTTCCTGGAGCGATCACTCTCTCAGTACATCAGAGAGCATCTCCCTCCCTCCCTTGACCCCATCCAGTTACTTACAGGGGAAACTGAAGGACGCCATCACCCTCACTCTCCATAAAATACTGAGCCACCTGGACAAGAAGAGCTATGTGAAGATGTTCTTCATGGACTACAGCTCAGAGTTTAACACCATCATACTGGCCATTCTCATCACCAAACTGCTGAAATTACAGATCCCCTTCCCAGCTGGATTAAAAACTTTCTGATGAGCCATCTACAGTCTGTGAGGTGTGCGGTGGCTCTTGTTGGGGTGTGTGATGGCTATCTGTGAGGTTTGCGGCACCTCTCGATGAGGTGTGCAGCGACTCTTGGTGATGTGTGCGGTGGCCCTTAGTGAGGTGTGCGGTAGTTATCTGGGAGGTGGGCAGCGGCTATCGGTGAGGTGTGCGGCAGCTCTCGGTGAGGTGTGCGGCAGCTCTCCTGTGAATACAGGTGCTTGTATCATGGACCACATCTGTATTCAGGAGCTGTCTGCACTAACCAGCTATCACCAATATATAAACAGCATGACTCCACCTTTTTGAGAATCAGGAGGCCATCAAGGCCATGGATCAGCAGTAGGAGACCAGCCTCATTGTGACCCTGCATGAACAATAATCATATAGAATAGAATAGAATAGAAATGTTGGGAAGGTGTCGTAGCACGGACCCACAACAGGGGGCGCAAAGGAACGGACAATGAGTAAGCCAAAAGGTAACAATTTAATGTTGTGACAATACACAACTAAATACACAAAATCTGCAAAGTCAATTAACACCAGGTGACGTGTGGGCAGGCTCGAAGATAGGAGACCCCAATGAGAGAGAGGCCGCGTCCCACACGGCTTCCACCACCAACGGCCTGAAGAACACCGGAGCCGCCAAGTCCCGAATCCCCAGGTGACCTCTGTCTTCGACTGTCGACCCTGGTACTGCTGGCAAAAAGCAGAAACAAGATGAATGAGTGTAAGTCTTTACACTCAGTGGTTCTCGGTCTGTACACCGTTAGGAGGGGGAACCTCCACCTCCGAATCACACACTTGTGCAACGCCTGTGTAACCACTTATCTGTCCAGAGAGTAAGGCGCAGTCGTCGTCGTTAATCTCCGCCACTCCAGATAAGGCTCCGTCCACAGGAATAGGGCTGCAAATAACACAATGTGTCATTCAGCAGAGAATTACCTCACGGTAGTCGATTTCTCGGCGGGGGGTTGGAGTTGCAGTCCGGCTTAAGTAGTGGCGTAGATGAGTGACAGCTGGTGTGATGAGTGACAGCTGTCACTTCCTCTGGATCTGGCACCCTCTCGTGCTTGGAGCCCGCACTCCAAGCAGGGCGCCCTCTGGTGGTAGTGGGCCAGCAGTACCTCCTCTTCAGCGGCCCACACAACAAGAAAGCCTTTATTGTCATTATACACAGCAAACACAGTCTGCATAGTACAACGAGATTAGGGGAGCTGCTCCTTAAAATGTGCACGCAGTGCAATACCAGATAATATAACATAAATAAACAACAATATAACATAAAGAAACACACGGAATAACATAAAGAAACATGCAAAATGTGTTGTGGAGTGGGAGTGTTACACAACAGCCCCTGACACAAATACAATGTGCATTCATGCAGCAACCATGCCAGGTGCAACTAGTGCAGGCAGTGTAACCAGTGTAACCAGTGCAACCAGTGCAGCCACTGTAAACAGTGCAGCTAGTGCAACCAGTGTAGCCAGAGTAAAGAGTGCAGCCAGTGTAATCAGTGTAACCAATGCAACCAGTGCAGCCACTGTAACCAGTGCAACCACTGTAACCAGTGCAACCAGTGCAGCCACTGTAACCAGTGCAACCAGTGCAGCCACTGTAAACAGTGCAGCTAGTGCAACCAGTGTAGCCAGAGTAAAGAGTGCAGCCAGTGTAATCAGTGTAACCAGTGCAACCAGTGCAGCCACTGTAAACAGTGCAGCTAGTGCAACCAGTGTAGCCAGAGTAACAAGTGCAGCCAGTGTAATCAGTGTAACCAGTGCAACCAGTGCAGCCACTGTAAACAGTGCAACCAGTGCAGCCACTGTAAACAGTGCAGCTAGTGCAACCAGTGTAGCCAGAGTAAAGAGTGCATCCAGTGTAATCAGTGTAACCAGTGCAACCAGTGCAGCCACTGTAAACAGTGCAGCTAGTGCAACCAGTGTAGCCAGAGTAACAAGTGCAGCCAGTGTAATCAGTGTAACCAGTGCAACCAGTGCAGCCACTGTAAACAGTGCAGCTAGTGCAACCAGTGTAGCCAGAGTAAAGAGTGCAGCCAGTGTAATCAGTGTAACCAGTGCAACCAGTGCAGCCACTGTAAACAGTGCAGCTAGTGCAACAAGTGTAGCCAGAGTAAAGAGTGCAGCCAGTGTAATCAGTGTAACCAGTGCAACCAGTGCAGCCAGTGCAGCCAGTGTAACCAATTCAGCCAGTGCAACCAGTGTAACCAGTGCAAACAGTGTAACCAGTGTGATTAGAGCTGCTAGTGTCTCCAGTGCAGCCAGTGTAACAAGTGCAGTCAGTTTAACCAGTACGACCAGTGCGGCCAGTGAAGCCAGTACAGCCAGTGCAAGCAGTGCAGCCATTGTAGCCGGTGTAGCCAGTGCTAAAATGCTGAAACCAACTTCTTCTGAAACTTCTCTGTTCTCTCACGACGTCCTGGATCAATAGAGCCTGAAATGTGGAGGTTTTCAGCTTGAAACGGGCTGACGACGGCGCTTGGGAGTGCTGCGCGATGTCTCGCTCCGTGGGAAGTCCTTAAAGTGACAGTATCACCTCAAAATCTCTCATCAGCCGTTAAAATTTTCACCGAAAACCAGCTTAATTTTTCGAACCGTGTCCACTTCGATGTGCCTCACAGGTTTAGAAGAAATTTTGATCAAACAAAGTGCCAGTCTCTCAGCAACTTCTCAGACAAAGGAATTCCGACAAGGGGCTGGACGACTCCTCCCACAAGGAGTGCTCACAGGTGAATGACGTCACCGACAGGCGTGGAAAAACGCACGCATGCGCACGAGGGTTCAAGCATGTCTGACATAAAAACATGTGAATGAAAGCCATATAGTTTTTGAAAAAAATAAAAAGGACCTATACTTTATTGACAGACCTCGTATATATATGCTTTTGTGGTGTTTTGTCAGTGTAATAAAGGTTTACAATCAGAAATACGAAAGGAAAAAGTTAAGCAGAAAATAATTTTCCACACACATTTATTCAAAACACACAGCAAACTATAATAAATAACTGTTTTGACACTTTATGAAGGTAATTTGAGGTCTTGCGTGAAAGACTGTGCAACAAAAAGTTCAAACAATAAACACAAATGCACATTTTGAACAATATATACAAAATGGTCTATGCATTTTTGTTCGTCTTCATCTCAAAACAATTTCTGTCTGCTATTACACAAAGGTTATATCACAAACTTCTACTTCTACTGTGTTTTGGAGTCTTCTGTGCTGCTGCTAAAGCCCCTTTCACATTGGCGTATTCGTAGAACTGCTCATTGCAGCATATCACCTACGCCAAGTTGACCAGCTCTACACCCATTTTTAGGAGCTCTATGTTGAGTTTTTTCTCCCTGCGCAGCAGTATGTTGAGGGCTACGCGCGTAGGATGGAATAAATTAAACATGTTTAATTTTTTTGGCATAGAGCGCTGGATGCAGTTTTAAGCAGGTCTGCGTAGCATAGTGTTACTGCATGCAAGTCTGTGCAACACTGTGCTCCTGTACACAACCAAAAACTGAGTGCGTGAATCCAAATGAATCAACTGGAGAACATGAGAACATGATCCCACAACCCACAGCACCTGTGTGTTCAGAACAGGGAATCAAACCTCAACTCAGAAATCCAGAAATAGCAGGTCGCTCGCTCGCTCTCTCTCTCTCCCTCTGTCACGCTCTCCCTCTCTCCCTCACTCTCTCTCTTTCTCTCTCTCTCTCTCTTTCTCTGTGTGTGTGTGTGTGTGTGTCTGTTCAAACCTGTGACTTTAAAATACAAGCGCACTCGCTGCATGTCGGTGCGCTCATCAAACGCCCTGATCGATCAGGTCTCATCAAACCTGAAAAGAGCTGTGACTCTGCACCACATGGTGCAGTACAGAACAGAACGCACTTCCACAGAGGCAGAAAATAGCAGCTTTAGCTACATAACTGTAAAAACCTCATGATACAGTCCACTGTTTTCTAGGTGCAGTGATGTGTTCTGCAGAGCCGGCAGGAGTGAACTGGGTTTTAAATGGTGGCAAGGTACATGCCACTTGTGTGCACACATTAAAAAGCGATCACGGAAAAGGCTGAGTATGCGTGCATTTCGGGCGTATTTAAATGAAACACAACGCCACAATCCGCAGCTCTATGAATATGCCAATGTGAAAGGGGCTTAAAGCAGCTTTCATTCACACTTTGGCCCACTTTGGCTCCTTACAGTCCGAGGAGCGGCCCTCCGCCTCGCTCCATTGATATGGTAAACAAGTGCTGTACGCTGAGAAAGCAATAGAGTTACCCAGTAACATTCACATGCAAACTAGTGGAGCAATCCTGATAGTTACACACTCTTTGTTTGAGCACATGAGATTGTCATCAGAGGCTCTCTGTCTGCTCTGTCTGCTTTCACTGATCGCTGTGCATAATGGCGCAGGGCGCATGGAGCCCAATAGTATGTACTCATTGGAGCACCCAGGGGCTATTCAAATGGGCGAACTAGTAACACATCACTTCTTTGGCTTTTCACCTGACGTAAATCTGCCCTGGGAACCATGTGACGGTGAACCAATTCCGATTGGACACTCACATTGCGCACGTCATCACACAGTTTCTATGAGGAGTACAAAGATGGCCGATGGCTGGAGTTAACTTTTCAGCAAAAAAAAAAAAGTAAGTTTCTATCTCATATCATTTAGTAAAGCTTGGTCTTATCCATCGTACACGACGGCGTCGGCCCCAGATGGTTAATAATGTACCACTTATAGTTAGGGCTGGATCAGGTGACCCTGAACCATCCCTTAGTTATGCTGCTATAGACGTAGACTGCTGGGGGGTTCCCATGATGCACTGTTTCTTTCTCTTTTTGCTCTGTATGCACCACTCTGCATTTAATCATTAGTGATCGATCTCTGCTCCCCTCCACAGCATGTCTTTTTCCTGGTTCTCTCCCTCAGCCCCAACCAGTCCCAGCAGAAGAATGCCCCTCCCTGAGCCTGGTTCTGCTGGAGGTTTCTTCCTGTTAAAAGGGAGTTTTTCCTTCCCACTGTAGCCAAGTGCTTGCTCACAGGGGGTCGTTTTGACCGTTGGGGTTTTACATAATTATTGTATGGCCTTGCCTTACAATATAAAGCGCCTTGGGGCAACTGTTTGTTGTGATTTGGCGCTATATAAAAAAAAATTGATTGATTGATTGATAATGAACAATCACGTATGTATAATGCATGTATTGAGGAAACGTATCGGACACCTAGCGATTATCACAGAAGTATTACGGATGTATTGCGCATGTGTGGCATCTGCATTGCGGTCATAAAAGAAGCGCACCCAGGCCACTATTCACACTAACACCACAGTGACATGTCTACATGACCGACATCAAAGAAGCAGAGGAGGAAGAGGCAGAAGGCTGCTGCTGATGCAGAAGAGAAGGCTCCATCTCCTACCCCACCTCCTCCAGCAACAGATAGGGCCAGGTCTCCCAGCCCACCCCCTGAAGCCGCTGCTGTCAATGAGGTCCTGGAAGTCATTCCTGGACTTGGACAAGTTGATTGGTATGTTATGGATGGCAGCAACTGTCACACTACGTCTTTGGGGATCCATAACTACATCTGTACTTCTCCACAGCTGGACTGGCGAGTGCAACCAGTGTAGCCAGTGCAGCCAGTGTAACCAGTGCAGCTAGTGTAACCAGTGTAGCCACTGTAATCAGTGTAACCAGTGCAGCCAGTGCAACCAGTGTAACTTGTGGAACCAAACCCACCAGTCTAACCACTGCAACCAGTGTAACCAAATGCAACGAGTGCATCCAGTGCAACCAGTGTAACCAAGTGCAACCAGTGCAGCCATTGTAACCTCTGCAGCCAGTTCAAGCAGTATAACCAGTGCAACCATTGCAGCAAGTGTAACCAGCTGAACCAGTGCAGCCAATGTAAGCAGTGAAACCAGTGTAGCCAGTGCAGCCAGTGTAAACAATACAATGGGTTCAACCAGCGCAACCAGTGTAGCCAGTGCAAGCAGTGCAACTGGCGCAGCCATTGTATCCAGTACAGCCACTGCAGCAAGTGTATCCAGTGCAGCCAGTGTAACCTGTGTAACCAAAGCCACCAGTCAAACCAGTGCAACGTGTATCCAATGCAACAAGTCTAACCACTGCAACCAGTGTTACAAGTGCAGCCTGTACAACCAGTGCATTCCATGTAACCTGTGCAGCTAGTGAAGCCAAAGTAAGCAGTGCATCCAGTGTAACCAGTGCAGCCAGTGTAACCTGTGTAACCAATGCCACCAGTCAAACCAGTGCAACCAGTGTAACCAATGCAACCAGTGTAGCCAGTGCAACCAGTGATACAAGTGCAACCTGTGCAGCCAGTGCAGCCCATGTAACCTGTGCAACCAGTGAAGCCAAAGTATGCAGTGCAACAAGTGCAGCCAGTGTAACCAGTTTAGCCAGTGCAAGCTGTGCAACTGGTGCAACCATTAGAAGTGGTACAGCCAGTGCAGCAAGTGTAACCAGCGCTGGTGCAAGCAGTGCAGCCAGTGCAACCAATGCAACCAATGTAGCAAGTGCAACTAGTGCAGCCAGTGTAACCAGTGCAGCCAGTGTAACCAGTGCAGCCAGTACAGCCAGTGTAACAACTGCAGCCAGTGTAACCAGTGTAACCAGTGCAGCCAGTGTAACCAGTGCAGCCAGTGTAACCATTGCAGCCAGTACAGCCAGTGTAACAACTGCAGCCAGTGTAACCAGTGTAACCAGTGCAGCCAGTGTAACCAGTGTAATCAGTGCAACCAGTGCAGCTAGTGCAACCAGTGCAGCCAGTGTAACCAGTGCAGCCAGTACAGCCAGTGTAACCAGTGTAACCAGTACAACCAGTGTAACAACTGCAGCCAGTGTAACCAGTACAGCCAGTGTAATCAGTGCAACCAGTGCAGCTAGTGCAACCAGTGCAGCCAGTGTAACCAGTGTAACCAGTACAGCCAGTGTAACCAGTGTAATCAGTGCAACCAGTTCAGCCAGTACAGCCAGTGTAACCAGTGTAACCAGTACAGCCAGTGTAACCAGTGTAATCAGTGCAACCAGTGCAGCCAGTACAGCCAGTGTAACCAGTGTAACCAGTACAGCCAGTGTAACCAGTGGAACCTGTGTAACCAGTGGAACCAGAGCAGGTGCATCACAATGTGGTGCACTCAAAGTTTTACTGTGCCCCAGTGACAACACTCCAAACCAGAGTCATCATAGTTGAGGTCGCGGAGGCAGGGGTGGGCTGGGCAGCACCACACCCCAGGTTTTTGAATTTATAAGAGACAACCACGAGAAAACAACTCTGATCCTCAGTTAGAAAGTAACTTCAGTTCAAAAGCACTCTGGACTATCTTTAGTTTTACTTTCATAGGTTTTCTTGTGGGTGTAATTGTACTATTACTGGAGTACAAATGTTCTGTGCTGTCCTGCCACTGCATGTTATCGGCAAGAAACTCTGCAGCAAAATGTTTAATGTTCTTCATGAAAGAAGCTTAAAGGACTAAACTTCTTAAACTTCTGGCAAATGCTTACTGATAATCACCAAAATAAAACCCCAATAAAATTCAAAATCCTTCCCTCCAACTTCAGAGTACAAATGCGGTCAAGGTTCAAGTTAAAGTCATCAGTTTTCAGGAACAAGTCGAGTCATGACTCCTGAAAATCAGGACTCTTGTGAGATTTGAGCACCGAGGACCAGAGATCAAGATCAGTATTAACAGCAGAGCAATTCACTCTGTGTTCACTGAGGTCGGGATGACCAGCAGTGACTGTGTTTGGTGCACTGTGGACTTAAAGGATTGGTTCTTCAGAGACATGTTGTTCACCAGTTGAGGATTATGACTGGCCGGCGGTGTGGTCGTGACAGTAATTTAATCAGCTGGTTTTGGTAGCACTGTGGACCCGAGCTGAACTTCAGGATCAGGTTGCAGACCTGTGCTGCTGTTTCACAGTGCTGCCTTCCCACTTTGATTCTGCAGCTTTTTGTTCCAGCTGCTCCTCTGGACATGAGAGAACTGGTTTTTCAGTCCTGCATGGTTTCTGTGTGGGAGAAGGTAAGACCTCCGAGCACACGCTGGCAGCTGTTCTTGCTGTCCTCTCATGGTTATTCTTTCGTTGTCCTCACACAAAGGAACCTGCAGCTATCTTACATCTGACCTGTTTTTTTTTTGTGGCCGTATTGTTCATGTATAATTTAATATTTCAAAGATAGAATAAGTAGATTAGAAACAGGTTACATTCCTACAATTTATTGGATGTTCGGTTGTGTTTTTTCAGTGATGTTAAAAGAAATAAAAGGATCAGGATGTCCTGAAAATCATTTTTGCCCTGATTGAAAAGATGAACTCAAATTTCTCCTTTAGAAAATTCATTCATTTAGTCATTTATCTATTCATTTCCTGTCACTTATCTGGGTCTTCGTTGTGGTCACAGCAGACCAAGTAGCTCATCCCACACTTCCTTATCCTAGACCAAGTCCTGCAACTCTTCCGGAGGGATCTGAGGCATTCCCAAGCCATCTAGGAAATATAATCCCAGCTGGTCGGGACCCATCCCTGGATTGCCAACTGATCATGGTGGAGGGGTTTGTGGGGCTCCAGTGGTCCTTGGAGCTGTGTGGTCTGGAGTATTAGCTCCTGGTAGGTTGACAGACTGGTCCCAGGTGAGGAGACAAAGGGCAATTAAAAAAGACCTTTATTGATACACACACTAAAGACAGAGTCAGCTCACTCACATGAGGGAAGCTGGGGGCACCTCCTGGAGCCAGACCTGGCAGATCCTGACCCTCTGGACCTGACCCAGTCATGGGGCTTGAACACATTCAGCCCCAAGATATAGCAAGAGGTCATCTCCCTGTGGGCTCACCACTTGCTCAGAGACAGTAAAGGGTCTACGGGCAGCAGACAGGGACAAAACCCCACATGGAATGAACTAACCATGACAAAAGTTGATGATCAAAATATTGAATCAACATGTCTGAGGAGTTCTAGTTTTTAGCTAAACATTGTGGAGTTTGTATGTTCTCCCCATGTTGTCTGTAGGTGTGAGTGAGCGTGTGAATGTTTCGACCCTGTGATAGACAGATGACCTGTCCAGGATGAAAACCACCTCTCGCCCAATGACTGCTGGGACAAGCTCAACCCCATTGACTCTTAACTAAGTGGGTTTAGACAATGAATGAATGAATAATACTAGATTGACTTGGTCCTGGTGATGTGCTGTCAGTTTTGTTTGTCTTCCTCATTGGTTGACAGTCTTCCTGATGGCGTATGTCACATGACAGAATGTTCTCTTAAATGCGGATGACATCACACATCCATCCTGCCTTCCTGAGTTGTGGTTCTGAGGTTCTGTTGGCTCTTTAGAATTAATATTTAATTCTGCATGTGAATGTCATGAATGTAAAGTCGGCATGGTCCCAAACATTGTATATTTTTCAATAATGAACTGTACAGTTGCTTGTGCTACCATGAATCTTTGTTCAAGCCTGATTCCTATCTAGGAACCAGGCTTGTGAAGATGAGAAGACCTTAGCTTTGTTCTGGTCTTAAAAAAAAGAAGGTGCTGGTTCTTCAGTTAAACTCTCAAATACAGCCAAATATTCTCCAGTTCACCCTCAGTTATGACAATTAATCACTCAGAGGCTTTTACAAGTAACTCCAACAGCTTCTGGAATCTTCTGGAATGCTGAAAACCTTTGATCCACTGACAATATGACATGATGAAGACCCGATAACACTGATAAAACCAACCAGCGCCCTCACTTTCTTGTCTGGTGTGTTTGCCAGGTCTCACACAGTGTGTGCAGGGGCGGACTCCCCCACCCTCTTTTGAAGATATTTTTTGCAAATAATGATAATATTAACCAGATTGTACAAGTTTGAAAAAAAACATCATTGATTATTATTATTATCATTGCTATTTGCAATATTTACGTTGCTTGGATGGCAGCATGTGTTGCTCCAAAACCTGGATGTACCTTTCAGCATTGATGGTGCCATCACAGATGTGTAAGTTGTCCATGTCATGGGCACTAACACACCCCCATACCATCACAGATGCTGACTTTTGAACTTTGCTCTGGTAACAATCTGGATGGTCTTTTTTCATCTTTTGTCCAGAGGACACGACGTCCATGATTTCCAAAAACAATTTAAAATGTGGACTCATCAGACCACAGCACACTTTTCTTTTGCATCTGTCCATTTTAAATGAGCTCGGGCCCAGAGAAGGCGGCGGCGTTTCTGGATGTTGTTGATGTTTGGCTTTCTGCTCTGTGAAGTTGACCCCCCGTTCACGTAAAAAATCCAAGCAAACACACTGAGTGCTTTGTGTTTCGTTTGTGCAGATTTGTGCTGTTAAAATTTTCATTTGTGCTGCTATGGTTTTTGAGATATTAAAGATTATTTTTTACGTCATTCAAAGTTCACCATCCCCCCCAGCTTGCTCCAAAATGAACAAAACTGGTCTACTTTTTTAGTGCTTCGTTTGTGCTGGTTTGTGCCGTTAAAATGTTTGTTTGTGCTGCTTTAGTTTCTGAGATATTAAGAGTTTTATTTTTGCGCAAAGACAGCTGGGACAAGCACAGCAGGCGAGTGCACGGCTGTACCGTCGGAAATTACAGGGCTTCTTTTGTTGTTTCAAACTCAGCAGTGATTCCTGAAAAGAGCATGGTTTTCATTTTATTTTTGGTAAAATAATTCATTGTATCCACACAAAAGATTAATTCTGGCTCATATAATCTTCATGGAGACACAAGCATATTAGTCAAGCAAGCTACACACACTTACTTCAGTCTTTTATGCATTTGCCAGTGAAAGTATCACCTGTTCAATTTTGAAAAGCTTCACTGACTTTCAGTGGCTTTCAGGGACTTTCAGGGGCAGTGCATCACCCATATGAGATATGTTAATGCGCAGCTATAAGAGTCAAGAAATCCTCCGCCAGACGTTGGTTGGAAGTGTTCCTGAGCCCACGCAGTAAGATCCTTTACACAATGATGTTGGTTTTTAATGCAGTGCTGCCTGAGGGATGGAAGGTCATGGGCATTCAATGTTGGTTTTCGGCCTTGCTGCTTAGGTGTTGAAAGTTCTCCAGATTCTCTGAATCTTCTGATTATATTATGGACTGTAGATCAAATCAAATCAAATCAAATCAATTTAATTTATATAGCTCCAAATCACAACAAACAGTTGCCCCAAGGCGCTTTATATTGTAAGGCAAGGCCATACAATAATGATGTAAAACCCCAACGGTCAAAACGACCCCCTGTGAGCAAGCACTTGGCTACAGTGGGAAGGAAAAACTCCCTTTTAACAGGAAGAAACCTCCAGCAGAACCAGGCTCAGGGAGGGGCATTCTTCTGCTGGGACTGGTTGGGGCTGAGGGAGAGAACCGGGAAAAAGACATGCTGTGGAAGGGAGCAGAGATCGATCACTAATGATTAAATGCAGAGTGGTGCATACAGAGCAAAAAGAGAAAGAAACACTCAGTGCATCATGGGAACCCCCCAGCAGTCTACGTCTATAGCAGCATAACTAAGGGGTGGTTCAGGGTCACCTGATCCAGCCCTAACTATAAGCTTTAGCAAAAAGGAAAGTTTTAAGCCTAATCTTAAAAGTAGAGAGGGTGTCTGTCTCCCTGATCTGAATTGGGAGCTGGTTCCACAGGAGAGGAGCCTGAAAGCTGAAGGCTCTGCCTCCCATTCTACTCTTACAAACCCTAGGAACTACAAGTAAGCCTGCAGTCTGAGAGCGAAGCGCTCTATTGGGGTGATATGGTACTATGAGGTCCCTAAGATAAGAAGGGACCTGATTATTCAAAACCTTATAAGTAAGAAGAAGAATTTTAAATTCTATTCTAGAATTAACAGGAAGCCAATGAAGAGAGGCCAATATGGGTGAGATATGCTCTCTCCATCTAGATGATGGAATCCCTAAATTCCTTGTATTGAATGTTGAGAAACATTGTTCTTAAACTGTTGGACTATTTTTTCACACAGTTTGTCACAAAGTGGTGATCCTCATCCCATCTTTGCTTGTGAACGGCTGAGCCTTTTGGGGATGCGCCTTTTATATATAATTTCCAATGAACCCTTTTCACCTGTGGAATGGTCCAAACAGGTGTTCTTTCAGCATTCATCAACTTTTCCAGTCTTTTGTTGCCCCATCCCAGCTTTTTTGAAATGTGCTGCAGGCTTCCATTTCATGAGCAAATATTTGCACAAAAACCAAAAAGTCTATCAGTTTGAACATTTGAACATTAAATATCTTGTTTTTGTGGTGTATTCAATAAGATAGGTTTAAGAGGATTTTCAAATCATTGTATTCTCTTTTTATTTACATTTCATACAATGTCCCATCTTCATTGGATTTGGGATTGTTCATGATTTTTGGTAATCAGAGAAACAGTGATGATGTGAAAATGACCACTGATGGAGTTATTATCAAGAGTTCATGAAGTTTCTTGGTGATGTTTTACAAAAAATTTAATTAGAAAGCCCATGCAAATTATATAAAAAAGAAATTAAATAAAAGTATTGGCATTATATTTAAAGTAAAAGATTTGTTTGATTGTAACTCATGTATGCTGTATTGCTCAATGATTCTCCCAGAGTTCAGTTATTGTACTGACATCTGGGGTAACACATATACCATATAACTTTATTTATAAAGCACTTAAACACAGCCGCTACTGACACAAAGTGCTGTACATCAAAACATACATTAAAACATTAAAACGTACATTTAAATAAATGAATAACAAATATAATTTAAAAATAAGTGTTGCTGGGGCCTAAAGCCAAGGAGAAAAAATAGGTGTTTAAACAAATTTTAAACGTGGTCAGTGAAGGGGCCTCTGTAACTTACTTAAGGGGAATGTTGGGAAGGTGTCGTAGCATGGACCCACAACAGGGGGCGCAAATGAACGGACAATGAATAAGCCAAAAAGGTAACAATTTAATGTTGCGATAATACACAACGAAACGTACTGTAATCTGCACAGTCAATTTAACACCAGGTGACGTGTGGGCAGGCTCGAAGATAGAAGACCCCCGACGAGAGAAAAGCTGCGTCTCACACGGCTTCCACCACCAACGGTCTGAAGAACACCGGAGCCGCCAAGTCCCGAGTCCCCAGGTGGCCTCTGTCTTCGGCTGTCGACCCTGGTACTGCTGGCAGAAAGCAGAAATATGATGAGTGAGTGTGAGTCCGCACACTCAGTAAATCCACAGTTAACGAGGGAGGAAGCGCCTCCACCTCCAAGCACACACTCGTGCAGCTCCTGTTTGAGCACTTATCTGGGTGGGAGGTGTTGCGAAGCCGTCGCTGAACACCTCAAACGCCACCTCCACAGACGAGTCTCACCGACAGGAAAACGGCTTGCAAAGAAGAGTTTAGACAGATATACAGTCTTAAGTTCACAGAGAAATTACCTTGGTAATGGTAGTCGATTTCTCGGCGGGGAGGTGGAGTTGCAGTCCGGCTTTTATGGTGGTGATGATGAACGAGTGACAGCTGGTGCAGAGGATGAGTGACAGCTGTCACTTCTTCTGGGTCTGGCGCCCTCTCGTGCTTGGAGCCCGCACTCCAACCAGGGCGCCCTCTGGTGGTGGTGGGCCAGCAGTACCTCCTCTTCAGCGGCCCACACAACAGGACCCCCCCCCCCCTCAACGGGCGCCTCCTGGCGTCCGACCAGGCTTGTCCGGATGTCTTGCGTAGAACTCGGCCAGGAGGGCCGGGTCCAGGAAGAAGCTCCTCTTCACCCAGGAGCGTTCTTCAGGTCCATACCCCTCCCAGTCCACCAGATATTGGAAACCCCGGCCCTTACGACGGACGTCCAGGAGCCTGCGGACTGTCCAGGCAGGCTCCCCGTCAATGAGCCGGGCAGGAGGTGGCGTAGGTGCCGGAGTACAGAGGTGCGAGGTGCAGTGTGGTTTGAGACGGGAAACATGAAAGACAGGATGAATCCGCAGTGAAGCCGGGAGTTGAAGCTTCACTGCGGCCGGGTTGATGATCTTGAGGATCTTAAAGGGTCCAATGAATCTGTCTTTCAACTTTGGGGAGTCGACACACAAAGGGATGTCCTTGGTCGAGAGCCACACCTCCTGCCCGGGCTGGTATGTGGGGGCCGGGGAACGCCGGCGGTCCGCATGGACCTTGGCCCTCGTCCGGGCCTTTAACAGGGCAGAGCGGGCGGCCCGCCACACCCGGCGGCACCTCCTGAGGTGGGCCTGGACCGAGGGCACACCGACCTCTCCCTCCACCAGCGGGAACAATGGGGGCTGGTACCCCAAACATGCCTCAAAAGGGGAGAGGCCGGTAGCAGACGAAACTTGGCTGTTGTGGGCATACTCGATCCAGGCCAGATGGTGACTCCAGGCCGCCGGATGCGCGGAGGTGACACACCGAAGGGCCTGCTCCAACTCCTGGTTGGCCCGCTCTGCCTGGCCGTTGGTCTGGGGGTGGTACCCGGACGAGAGACTCACGGTGGCCCCCAGCTCCTTGCAGAAACTCTTCCACACCTGTGAAGAGAACTGGGGACCACGATCTGATACAACGTCCGATGGTATCCCATGCAGCCGCATGACGTGGTGGACCAGGAGGTCTGCCGTCTCCTGGGCCGTCGGAAGCTTCGGGAGGGCCACGAAGTGGGCCGCCTTGGAGAACCGGTCCACTATCGTGAGAATCACGGTGTTGCCCTGGGACGGCGGGAGGCCCGTGATGAAATCCAGGCAGATGTGAGACCAGGGGCGATGAGGCACTGGCAGGGGTTGGTGGAGGCCCATCGTCCTCCGATGGTCTGCCTTGCCCCTGGCGCAGATGGTACAGGCCTGGACGTAGTCCCGGACGTCGGTTTCCAGGGACGCCCACCAGAAGCGCTGCTGGACTACTGCCACGGTCCTATGCACTCCGGGATGACAGGACAGCTTGGACCCATGACAGAAGTCCAATACGGCAGCTCTTGCCTCTGGTGGGACGTACAGTCGGTTCTTGGGGCCAGTCCCCGGGTCCGGGCTCCTTGTCAGGGCCTCCCGGACGGTCTTCTCCACGTCCCAGGTGAGGGTGGCCACGACAGTGGACTCGGGGATGATGGTCTCGGTGGGGTTCGACAGCCCCGCTTTGGCTTCTTCTTCGTGCACACGGGACAATGCATCTGGTTTTTGGTTCTTGGTCCCGGGGCGATACGTGATCTGGAAGTCAAAGCGCCCGAAGAACAGAGACCAGCGGGCTTGCCTGGGGTTCAGCCGCTTGGCGGTCCGGATGTACTCCAGGTTCCGATGGTCCGTGAAAACCGTGAAGGGCAACGACGCCCCCTCCAGCAGGTGTCTCCACTCTTCAAGAGCCTCCTTCACCACAAGAAGTTCCCGATTGCCGACGTCATAGTTCCGTTCAGCGGGGGTCAACCTCCGGGAATAAAAGGCACAAGGATGGAGAACCGTATCAGCCTCCACGCTCTGGGACAGCACGGCTCCTATCCCTGAGTCAGAGGCGTCCACTTCTACTATGTACTGGCGATCAGGATCAGGCTGCACCAGAACTGGTGCAGTCGAGAACCGGCGTTTCAACTCCTGGAACGCGGCTTCGCACCGATCCGACCAGGCGAAGGGGACCTTGGTGGAGGTCAGGGCAGTCAGGGGGCTAACTACCTGACTGTAACCTTTAATGAACCTCCTGTAGAAATTTGCAAAGCCTAGGAACTGCTGTAGTTTCCTGCGGCTTGTTGGTTGGGGCCAATCTCTCACCGCCGCAACCTTAGCCGGATCAGGGGTGACGGAGTTGGAGGAGATGATGAACCCCAGGAAGGACAAAGACGTGCGGTGGAACTCGCACTTCTCGCCCTTCACAAACAGCCGGTTCTCCAACAACCGCTGTAGGACCTGACGTACATGCTGGACATGGGTCTCAGGGTCCGGGGAAAAGATGAGTATATCGTCCAGATATACGAAGACGAACCGATGCAGGAAGTCCCGCAAGACGTCATTTACCAAAGCTTGGAACGTCGCGGGGGCGTTAGTGAGGCCGAACGGCATGACCAGGTACTCAAAATGACCTAACGGGGTGTTGAATGCCGTCTTCCATTCGTCTCCCTTCCGGATCCGAACCAGGTGGTACGCGTTTCTAAGATCCAATTTAGTGAAAATTTGGGCTCCATGCAGGGGCATGAACACTGAATCCAACAGAGGTAACGGGTATCGGTTGCGAACCGTGATCTCGTTCAGCCCTCTGTAATCAACGCATGGACGGAGTCCGCCGTCTTTTTTACCCACAAAAAAGAAACCAGCACCCATCGGGGAGGTGGAGTTCCGGATCAGCCCGGCAGCTAAGGAGTCCCAGATGTTGGTCTCCATTGATTCGTGTTCCGGACGTGAGAGGTTGTACAACCTACTGGACGGGTACTCAGCGCCCGGGACCAAATCGATGGCACAATCATACGGTCGGTGCGGGGGAAGAGTGAGCGCCAGATCTTTGCTGAAAACGTCAGCAAGATCATGGTACTCCTTTGGCACCACCGATAGATTGGGGGGGACTTTGACCTCCTCATTAGCCGTAGTGCCGGGAGGGACCGAGGATCCTAAACACTCCCGGTGGCAGGTTTCGCTCCACTGCGTGACTACCCCGGACGGCCAATCTATCCGGGGATTGTGCTTCACCATCCATGGAAAGCCCAAAATCACTCGGGAGGTAGAAGGTGTTACATGGAACACTATCTCCTCCCTGTGATTCCCAGACACAACCAAAGTCACTGGTTGTGTCTGATGTGTGATTAATGGAAGCAGGGTGCCATCTAGTGCTCGCACCCGCAATGGTGTCGGCAGAGCCACCAGAGGGAGCCCTACTTCCTTTACCCATCTGCTGTCCAGCAGATTCCCTTCAGACCCCGTGTCTACCAGTGCTGGGGCGTGAAGGGTTAAATCCCCACAAAGGATTGTTACTGGGATTCGTGCAGATTTGCGGGGTTTTCCCGCGTGCGTGTTATGGCCCACCCTTAGCCCAGTTTCTAAGGACGGGCGTTGTAGTTTGACCGTTTGGGGGCAGTCCCTCTGCATGTGCTCGCAAGAGCCGCAGACAAAACACTCTCCGCGGGCCAGCCTCCTTTGTCTGACATTTGTTTTCACTTTGGCCCTGCTCGTGTCACTAGCCTCCTCAGCAGGGGGAGCTGTAGCCACACGGAGCTCTCTGGCAGTGAAGCGTGGGGACGACGTCACCTTGTCGGAACCGGAAGGGGGAGGGACGGCTCGTGCCCAGTCACGCCCCCCCGGCCTGCTCCCGACGATGCTTGTTTAAACGGTTGTCTAAGCGTATAACTAAATCGACAAGCCCGTCAAAATCCCGCGGTTCCTCCTTAGCCAGTAGGTGCTCCTTAAGGACCGGGGACAGTCCATTTACAAAGGCGGCGCAGAGCGCAACGTTATTCCAGCCGGACCTCGCCGCCGCGATGCGGAAGTCGACTGCATACTCGGCTGCGCTACGGCGCCCCTGTCTCATCGACAGCAGCACGTTCGAAGCGGTCTCGCCTCTGTTGGGATGATCAAACACTTGTTTGAACTCCCGTACAAACCCAGTATAAGACGTTAGGAGCCGTGAATCCTGCTCCCAAAGCGCCGTAGCCCATGCGCGTGCCTCTCCTCGAAACAAATTAACAACATAAGCCACCCGGCTAGCATCTGATGCGTACATGACAGGGCACTGTGAAAAGACGAGCGAACACTGCATGAGGAAGTCCGCGCACGTCTTGACACAGCCCCCGTACGGTTCCGGAGGGCTTATGTATGCTTCAGGGGACGGTGGGGGGGTTCGTTGAACGACCAGTGGAACGTCTGATACAGGCCCAGGACCAGCCAGAGGAGTGGCTGCAGCAGCGCCCTGATCGCGCGCTTCCACCCTGGCGGTGAGAGCCTCCACCCTCCGATTAAGGAGGACACTCTGCTCGGTCACTAAATCTAACCGAGCCGTGAAGGCGGTTAAGATATGCTGCAGCTCACTCAACACGCCTCCCACTGACGCCTGCGCTCCTGGCTCTTCCATTGGCCGTTCAAGCTCGGGTTGACGCCCCTCGGAATCCATGACGATGGCCGAGAAATCCTGTTGGGAAGGTGTCGTAGCATGGACCCACAACAGGGGGCGCAAATGAACGGACAATGAATAAGCCAAAAAGGTAACAATTTAATGTTGCGATAATACACAACGAAACGTACTGTAATCTGCACAGTCAATTTAACACCAGGTGACGTGTGGGCAGGCTCGAAGATAGAAGACCCCCGACGAGAGAGAAGCTGCGTCTCACACGGCTTCCACCACCAACGGTCTGAAGAACACCGGAGCCGCCAAGTCCCGAGTCCCCAGGTGGCCTCTGTCTTCGGCTGTCGACCCTGGTACTGCTGGCAGAAAGCACAAATATGATGAGTGAGTGTGAGTCCACACACTCAGTAAATCCACAGTTAACGAGGGAGGAAGCGCCTCCACCTCCAAGCACACACTCGTGCAGCTCCTGTTTGAGCACTTATCTGGGTGGGAGGTGTTGCGAAGCCGTCGCTGAACACCTCAAATGCCACCTCCACAGACGAGTCTCACCGACAGGAAAACGGCTTGCAAAGAAGAGTTTAGACAGATATACAGTCTTAAGTTCACAGAGAAATTACCTTGGTAATGGTAGTCGATTTCTCGGCGGGGAGGTGGAGTTGCAGTCCGGCTTTTATGGTGGTGATGATGAACGAGTGACAGCTGGTGCAGAGGATGAGTGACAGCTGTCACTTCTTCTGGGTCTGGCGCCCTCTCGTGCTTGGAGCCCGCACTCCAAGCAGGGCTCCCTCTGGTGGTGGTGGGCCAGCAGTACCTCCTCTTCAGCGGCCCACACAACAGGGAAGCTGTTCCACAATTTATGAGCAACAATAGAGAAAGCCTCATCCCCTCTAAGCTTCTTGGTGTGCTTCCAGGAGCAGCTGGTCAGCTGACCTGAGAGACTGACACGGTACGTAAGTATGAAGAAGTTCAGAGAGGTACGGCGGCGCAACACTGTGAAGAGATTTAAAAACAAACATAAGAATTTTAAAATGGACCCTAAAACATACTGACAGCCAGTGGTGGGCACAGCTAACCAAAAAGTTAGCTTTAATAACCATTATTTTACAGTACCCTTAATACATAGTACCTACCACACTTAGTACCATGTATTAGTCTATGCAGTAATCTGTAATTACTTGTACTCAATTGTACATCCATAATGGAATAATGTGTACTACTGTTTTGTAGGTACATAATATACACTCAACAAAAATATAAATGCAACACTTTTGGTTTTGCTCCCATTTTATATGAGATGAACTTAAAGATCTAAAACTTTTTCCACATACACAATATCACCATTTCCCTCAAATATTGTTCACAAACCAGTCTAAATCTGTGATAGTGAGCACTTCTCCTTTGCTGAGATAATCCATCCCACCTCACAGTTGTGCCATACCAAGATGCTGATTAGACACCATGATTAGTGCACAGGTGTGCCTTAGACTGCCCACAATAAAAGGCCACTCTCTACTACACTACATACTATACTACACTCGTAGTAATAACGCATTCTTGTTACAAATGTGTATTTACACATTACAGTTACATGGTGTAACAAGATGTACTAGTTGCATGTACTTATATTTGTTTGTTCAAATGTATTAAAGCTCTTGTTTTGTACTACACACTAACTACATTGGGAAGGTTTCACCCCTTTATGTATGTATGTACATTGTATGTACATCACATAATATTGTGTACTTACATTAAAGAACATGCACCTGTTGTGGCCCTACGTCTTGGTACATGGCCTTAAGCGCCAATTCACGATGAAATCGTCTCAAGGCGCTTCACACAACATAATAAAAACAGAAAAAACTGAATTAAAAATTTAAAACACAATAAAAAGACAAAACCATAAAAGAATACAAGAATAAAAACACATCATAACACTAATGATAAAACAAGGAAAACAAATGAGTCTTTAAACGTGACTTAAAAGTCTCCACAGTATCCAACTGCCGAATGTGTGCCGGGAGATCGTTCCACAGAGCTGGGACATGGTAGGAGAAAGCTCTGTGACCGGCAGACTTTTTATTCACCCTGGGAACACATAGAAGTCCTGCACCCTGAGAACGCAGGGCCCAAGCTGGTACATAGGGGCTTACCAGGTCAGCCAGATAGGGAGGTGCAAGTCCATGAACAATCTTATAAACTAATAGCAGTACTTTAAAATCCGATCTTGCAGCAACTGAAAGCCGGTGCAGGGACGCCAAACTGGGCATAATGTGGTCAAACTTTCTGCTTTGTGTCAAAAGTCTGGCAGCAGCATTTTGAACCGGTTGAAGACCCCTAATCCTGTACTGCGGTAACCCAGAAAATAGAGCATTACAATAGTCCAATCTAGAGGAGACAAATGCATGAATCAAAGTCTCAGCATCAGCCATAGACAGGATGGGACGAATCTTCGCTATATTTTGCAAATGGAAGAAAGCAGTCCTCGTAATGTCTCTAAGATTCCTCACTTTATCCGTATGATGTATAACACACGAACCTAAGCTAAGTGCTAGCTGAACAAATTGATGCCAATACCTCACTGGACCAAGAACCATCACTTCAGTCTTATCAGAATTTAAAAGTAGGAAGTTACTAGACATCCAACTTCTCACTGATGCAAGGCAATCTTCCAAAGATTTTATGGGAATGTGATTACCAGCAGTTATTGGCATGTACAGTTCGGTGTCATCAGCATAGCAATGAAAGGCAAACCCAAAACGCCGCAGTATATTTCCAAGGGGTGCTACATAAAGGGAAAAAAGCAGGAGGCCTAAAACGGATCCCTGCAGAACCCCAAACTTCATATCCCTAAGATCAGAAGAAGTGACATTGCACAACGCACAGTAAGAATGACTAGACAGGTATGACCTCAAACATGCAAGGGCAGTTCTGCCGATAATCCAATATCCGATAACCGTCCATGAATGAGAAAAGCTACAGTTTCAAACAAAATCTTTGAGTTATGCTTGTTTTTATTGATCAAATCAGAATAATAGGCCCGCTTTGGAGCCAGGAGTGGATACAGAAGAGATACACTTTATTTTACAGTACTCAATCCATTGTATTTAAAGGCAATAATATGGTACTACACTCTCTAGTACATGTAGTATACTGGGTCATATAGTACGCTTACTGTATAGTTAACACCCTTCCGGTCTTGGTCATGATAATATGAGGTTTGTAGTACAATGTAAGTACAGAAGAGATACACTTTATTTTACAGTACTTGATCCATTGTATTTAAAGGTAATAACAAAATACAATAGTACATGTACTATACTAGGTATATGTACTATACTAAGTAATAAACCAGTTTTGATTTGCCCAACTCAAGAGCTGTAGTCATTGTAATTTGTGGTTATTACAATGTAATTACAGAGAGGATACACTTTATTTTACAGTACTAGTTCCATTGTATATAAAAATAATAAATGACTACAGTACACGTAGTACAGGGGGTAAATTGAGTGATGGTAATGTGATAACTAGGGATGGGTATTGATAAGATTTTATCGATATCGATGCCATTATTGATTCTGCTTATCGATCCAATTCCTTATCAATTCCCTTATCGATTCCCTTATCAATACCTCTTGTGAATTTTGTACTAAAAGTAGACTTTACAGGTTTTCTGTGTATTTCATTGAGTCTTAAAGTAAATAAATATGAAATTGGTCACTCATTCGTCCTCTGTTCTGTTCACACAGCTCCAAACACTGCGTGGCTCTCTGACAAGTCAAGTTAGAACAATAGAGTCCAGTCGGAATTAATAACTTCAAAGCGAAACCAAAGGTGTAAGAGTCACTAGGTGTTCACAGGAAACACTTATTTATTTCTGTATGTATGTATGTATTTAGGCCCTGCGATAGACTGGCTTCCTGTCCTGGGTGTACCCTGCATTGTGCCCTATGACTGCTAGGATAGGCTGCAGCCCCCTGCGACCCTTAATTGGACTAAGTGGTAGAAGATGAATGAATGAATGTATGTATTTATTTATTTATGTATGTTCATTTTTAGTTGGTTTTATATTTTCTGTTGTGTTTCTATTCAGGTTCTTTTTGTCTCTTTTTCTAAAATTGTATATAATCATGATTAGTTATTATTACTATTATTGTTGTGCTTGCTATTATTAATAAGATATAAACAAAAATACATTTAAAATATTACAATTTGTCATACATTTGACTCTTTTATGACAACAAATGCTTGACAGCTGCAACTGCTTAATGCTAACTTTAACATTGAAAATGCCATAGACATGCTAACGTGTTAGCATTTGGTCCCATTTTTAAGTTATAAAATACATCTATCAACTATTTCAGAAGACCATAACAGGTCGGTTTAACATAAAAAAGGTAAATGATACTCACAGCCATATGCTCTTTAGGGTTTTAGCGGGGGAAAGTGAAAGAAAAAAAATTAATCAATGTAGCAATGATCGAAGCAGTGCTTACATCATTATGGATGTACAACTGAGTACAAGTAATTACAGATTATTACATAGACTAATACATGGTACTAAGTGTGGTAGGTACTATGTATTAAGGGTACTGTAAAATAAAGTGTTACCATTATCTTTTATGATGATAAACCGATAAACTGCTAAAAAAAATATCTTTATTACAGATAACCAATAACCAATAACTTTTAGTACTGATTCGGATGCGGGCACATCAGATTACACTATTGGCTCCTGATAGGATCACAAACACAGAAGAATGCACGAAAAATGAATAAATAAAAAAAACAAAACCCCAAACACTGTCATCATCTTACAAAAGCAGTAAAACACAGTATCAGAAGTCAGTTTATCGGTATTAGATACACCGTCATTTATGAGCTAAAAGCTGAAGGTTTTTTCACACGCTTTCAACTCTGCGGCTTAAACAACCAAAATACGTCCATTAATGTATTGATTGGCAGTGTGCGCTGATGTCCACATCTACTGGTCAGGTGCATCCAGTCGGCCGTGCAGGTGTTTTGCCTGACGCGCATGTCTTGCGGACGTCGCGCACAGCACAGACACCACATCATGTGGAACAGACCACATGTGGGTGACGTGACGATCAGATCGCCTGCTGCATTCTGATCTGACGGACCATTTCAAGCTGGGTGCTGTCAGTGTCCGCTCTGTGCACTCGCTCACTTGCTGCAGCTTGTTGCCACCAGGGCGATATATGTTTTTATTTATGTCCACGTAAATACAGCAATCAGACACATGCGCCTCACAGTGGACAGTTGTTAGTCCATGACTGTCCAAACACAGTAGGTGTTTTCCAGCTGAAATGTCCAGAATAAAAGATTTGTTGTGTCCTCCGGATTACCACAGCTGCTTCTGTCGGAAGCCACACCTCCCATGAGTGGAGCGAACACACCCACGTGCCAGTGTGTGTGTTTGTAAAGTCACACTCGTGGGCAACTTAGACAAATTTCACAGCAGTACGACAGTGGTCGTCTGCAGTCTGTCATTGTGCCAAGAGTGCGACTGGTGACACATTTTCTAAATGCCATGTGAGCGGTGTTAGATGTTCATACGTGTCAGCTAGAATTTGGCAGACACCTGCCGCAAGATGGTGCGATGGGATCGCACAGTGCACACTTTGTCTTTCAGCCGCTTGTGTGTGCAAATAGTTGTAGCAACAGGTGTACGAGGAGTTGGAGGCAGAGACGACTTTATACGGTTTGCACGATTACTGCATCATGCGCACTAAGTGTGCACTTCGTCCAAACTTCGCACTATGTGTGAAGGGGCCCTAATGTTAATGGTGTTTATTTGATGCTGGTGCAGAGGGGGATTTTATTAAAAAGAAGACCTGAAACTTCAGGTACAATTTGCCAGAAGGTACAGTAGTGTTCAGAATAATAGTAGTATTATGTGACTAAATCAAATCAAATCAAATCATTTTATTTATATAGCGCCAAATCACAACAAACAGTTGCCCCAAGGCGCTTTGTATTGTAAGGCAAGGCCATACAATAATTACAGAAAAACCCCAACCATCAAAACGACCCCCTGTGAGCAAGCACTTGGCGACAGTGGGAAGGAAAAACTCCCTTTTAACAGGAAGAAACCTCCAGCAGAACCAGGCTCAGGGAGGGGCAGTCTTCTGCTGGGACTGGTTGGGGCTGAGGGGAGAGAACCAGGAAAAAGACATGCTGTGGAGGGGAGCAGAGATCGATCACTAATGATTAAATGCAGAGTGGTGCATACAGAGCAAAAAGAGAAAGAAACACTCAGTGCATCATGGGAACCCCCCAGCAGTCTAAGTCTATAGCAGCATAACTAAGGGATGGTTCAGGGTCACCTGATCCAGCCCTAACTATAAGCTTTAGCAAAAAGGAAAGTTTTAAGCCTAATCTTAAAAGTAGAGAGGGTGTCTGTCTCCCTGATCTGAATTGGGAGCTGGTTCCACAGGAGAGGAGCCTGAAAGCTGAAGGCTCTGCCTCCCATTCTACTCTTACAAACCCTAGGAACTACAAGTAAGCCTGCAGTCTGAGAGCGAAGCGCTCTATTGGGGTGATATGGTACTACGAGGTCCCTAAGGTAAGATGGGACCTGATTATTCAAAACCTTATAAGTAAGAAGAAGAATTTTAAATTCTATTCTAGAATTAACAGGAAGCCAATGAAGAGAGGCCAATATGGGTGAGATATGCTCTCTCCTTCTAGTCCCCGTTAGCACTCTAGCTGCAGCATTTAGAATTAACTGAAGGCTTTTCAGGGAACTTTTAGGACAACCTGATAATAATGAATTACAATATTCCAGCCTAGAAGAAATAAATGCATGAATTAGTTTTTCAGCATCACTCTGAGACAAGACCTTTCTAATTTTAGAAATATTGCGCAAATGCAAAAAAGCAGTCCTACATATTTGCTTAATATGCGCATTGAAGGACATATCCTGATCAAAAATGACTCCAAGATTTCTCACAGTATTACTAGAGGTCAGGGTAATGCCATCCAGAGTAAGGATCTGGTTAGACACCATGTTTCTAAGATTTGTGGGGCCAAGTACAATAACTTCAGTTTTATCTGAATTTAAAAGCAGGAAATTAGAGGTCATCCATGTCTTTATGTTTGAAAGACATTCCTGCAGTTGAACTAATTGGTGTGTGTCCTCTTGTTGTGAAAGTGTAGGAACACGGACCCACAACAGGGGGCGTAAATGAACGGGCAATGGATAAGCCAAAACAGTAACAATTTAATGTTATGACGTGCACAACGGAATACAGACAAAACAGGTTTGGAAAAACAGTCAATTATACGTTGAGTGATATCTGGGCAAGCTCGAGGATAGGAGATGTTCATCCAGAAACGATCCAGATCCCACATGGCTTCCACCACGAACGGATCTGAAGAACACCGGATCCGCCAAGTCCTAGGTCCCCAGGTGGCCACCGTCTCCAGCTGTCAGACCTGGTACTGCTGGCAGAGAGAACAGACACAGTGCTGGTGAGTGTAATCCAGTAATCCCTCAGTCTGTGTTCCGTAAGGAGGGAGAACCTCCACCTCCAATAACACACTTGTACAGCTCCTGTGAAACCACTTATCTAGTTGGGATGTGAGGCGAAGCCGTCGCAATCCACACCAAACGCCAATACAGCAGACAAGGACACCGTCACAGGAAAATGGCTGCACATGAGATCAGACTATTGTTCAGTTTAACTTTAGCAGAGAAATTACCTTTAGGGTAGCTGATTTCTTGGCGGGGAGGTGGAGTTGCAGTCCGGCCTTTATGGTGATGGTGAGGAGTAGTGGATGAGTGACAGGTGGTACTGATGATGAGTGACAGCTGTCACTCCCGGTCGCTCCGACGCCCTCTCGTGCTTGAAGCCCGCACTTCAAGCAGGGCGCCATCTTGTGGTGGTGGGCCAGCAGTACCTCCTCTTCAGTGGCCCACACAAAAGGACCCCCCCCCCCCTCAACAGGCGCCTCCTGGCGCCCGACCAGGCTTGTCCGGGTGACAGGTGTAGAAGTCGGCCAGGAGGGCCGGGTCCAGGATGAAGCTCCTCTTCACCCAGGAGTGCTCTTCGGGTCCATAACCCTCCCAGTCCACCAGATACTGGAACCCCCGGCCCTTTCGACGGACGTCCAGGAGCCAGCGTACTGTCCATGCGGGCTCCCCGTCGATGATCCGGGCAGGAGGCGGCAGGGCTTGAGTCGTGACACATGAAAGATGGGCTGGCAGCTTCAGCTTCACTGCGGCCGGACTGAGGACTTGAGGATGGTGAAAGGTCCTATGAACCTGTCCTTGAGCTTCTGGGATTCCACCTGCAGGGGGATGTCCTTTGTGGATAGCCAAACCTCCTGCCCGGGCTGGTATGCAGGGGCCGGGGAACGCCGGCGGTCTGCATGGGCCTTGGCCCTCATCCGGGCTTTGAGCAGGGCAGAGCGGGCAGTACGCCACACCCGACAGCACCTCCTCAGATGGGCCTGGACCGAGGGCACCCCGACCTCTCCCTCCACTAGCGGGAACAATGGGGGCTGGTACCCCAAACACACCTCAAACGGGGAGAGGCCGGTAGCAGATGATACTTGACTATTGTGAGCGTACTCGATCCAGGCCAGATGGTTGCTCCAGGCCGTCGGGTGCATGGAGGTCACGCAGCGGAGGGCCTGCTCCAAATCCTGGTTCGCCCGCTCTGCCTGTCTGTTCGTCTGAGGATGGTACCCGGACGAGAGACTTACGGTGGCCCCCAGTTCCCTGCAGAAACTCCTCCAGACTTGAGAGGAGAACTGAGGACCACGATCCGAGACGATGTCCGATGGAATCCCATGCAGACGCACGATGTGGTGGACCAGGAGGTCTGCAGTCTCCTGGGCCGTCGGGAGCTTCGGGAGGGCCACGAAGTGGGCCACCTTGGAGAACCGGTCCACTATCGTGAGGATGGTGGTCATGCCCTGGGACGGCGGGAGGCCCGTGACGAAGTCCAGGCCGATGTGAGACCATGTGCGATGAGGCACGGGCAAAGGCTGGAGGAGGCCTGGGGCCTTATGATGGTCTGCTTTGCCCCTCGCGCAGGTGGTGCAGGCCTGGACGTATTCCCGGACATCAGCTTCCAGAGACGCCCACCAGAAGCGCTGCCAGACCACTGCCACGGTTCTTCGCACCCCTGGATGGCAGAAGAGCTTGGAACCGTGACAGAAGTCTAGGACTGCAGCCCTGGCCTCTGGTGGGACGTACAACTTGTTCTTCGGACCGGTCCCCGGGTCCGGGTTCTGTGTCAGGGCCTCCCGGATGGTCTTCTCCACGTCCCAGGTGAGGGTGGCCATGACAGTGGACTCAGAGATGATGGTTTCCGTTGGGTCTGACAGCTCGGTCTTGACTTCCTCCTCGTGCACCCGAGACAGGACGTCAGATCGTTGGTTCTTCGTCCCGGGGCGATAAGTGATCTGAAAGTCAAAAGGCCCGAAGACCAGTGACCAGCGGGCTTGCCTGGGGTTCAGACGCTTGGCAGTCCGAATGTACTCCAGGTTCCGATGATCCATGAAAACCGTAAATGGTACCGAAGCTCCCTCCAACAGGTGTCTCCACTCCTCCAGAGCCTCCTTCACCGCAAGAAGTTCCCGATTGCCGACGTCATAGTTCCTTTCAGCCGGGGTCAACCTGCAGGAAAAGTAGGCCCATCGGTGGAGAACCTTGTCAGACTCCCCGCTCTGGGATAGCACGGCTCCTATCCCTGAGTCAGTGGCATCCACTTCAACTATAAACTGGCATTTTGGATCGGGCTGCACCAGAACTGGTGCGGTCGAGAACCGGCGTTTAAACTCCCTAAACGCGGCTTCGCACCGATCCGACCAGGTGAAGGGGACTTTAGTGGAGGTCAGGGCTGTCAGGGGGCTAACTACCTGACTGTAGCCCTTGATGAACCTCCGGTAAAAATTTGCGGAAGAGATTATGAACCCCAAGAAGGACAAAGAAGTGCGGTGGAACTCACACTTCTCGCCCTTCACAAACAGCCGGTTCTCCAACAACCGCTGCAGGACCTGACCTACATGCTGGACATGGGTCTCAGGATCCGTGGAAAAGATGAGTATATCGTCTAGATATACGAAGACAAACCGATGCAGGAAGTCCCGTAAGATGTCATTAACCAAGGCCTGGAACGTCGCGGGCGCATTGGTGAGGCCGAACGGCATGACCAGGTACTCAAAGTGACATAGGGTGTTAAATGCCGTCTTCCATTCGTCTCCCTTCTGGATCCGAACCAGGTGGTACGCATTCCTAAGATCGAGTTTGGTGAATATTTGGGCTCCATGCAGGGGCGTGAATACCGAATCCAAAAGGGGCAACGGGTATCGATTGCGAACCGTTATTCCGTTCAGCCCTCTGTAATCGATGCATGGACGGAGTCCGCCATCCTTCTTACCTACAAAAAAGAAACCAGCACCCATCGGGGAGGTGGAGTTCTGGATCAGCGCGGCAGCTAATGAGTCCCGGATGTAGGTCTCCATTGATTCGCGTTCCGGATGTGAGAGGTTGTACAGCCTACTGGACGGGTACTCAGCGCCCGGGATCAAATCAATGGCGCAATCGTACGGTTGGTGCGGGGGAAGAGTGAGTGCCAGATCTTTGCTGAAGACGTAAGCAAGATCGGCACCGCCGTCAGATTTGGGGGGGACTTTGACCTCCTCATTAGCTGTCACACCAGGCGGAACCGAGGATCCTAAACATTCCCGGTGGCAGGTTTCGCTCCACTGAGCCACAACCCCAGACGGCCAATCAATCCGGGGATTGTGCTTTATCATCCAAGGATAACCCAAACACGGGAGGTGGACGGTGTTACAAAAAACACAATTTCCTCCCTGTGATTACCAGACACAACCAACATCACGGGCTGTGTCTGGTGTGTGATTAGTGGAAGAAGGGTGCCATCTAGTGCCCGTACCTTCAAAGGTGAAGGTAGAGCCACTAGAGGGAGCCCGCCCTCCCTTGCCCATCTGCTGTCCAGGAGATTCCCTTCCGACCCCGTGTCTACCAGTGCTGGGGCGTGAAGGGTCAGATCCCCACTCAGGATCGTAACTGGGATGCGTGCGGATTTACGGGGTTTCCCCGCGTGCGTGTTATGGCCCACCCTTAGCCCAGTTTCTAAGAGCAGGCATTGTCGTTTAACCGCTCGGGGCAGTTCCTCTGTAGGTGCTCACTCGAGCCACAGAAAAAACACTCCCCGCGGGCCAGCCTCCGTTGTCTGTTATTTGATTTGACTTTGGCCCTGCTCGTGTCCATAGCTTCATCAGCAGGGGGAGCTGTTGCCACACGGGAGTCTCTGGCTGTGGAACGTGGGGACGGCGGCACCCTTTCGGACCCGGAAGAGAGAGGGACGGCTCGTGCCCGGCCACACCCACCGCCCTGCTCCCGACGATGTTCCTCTAATTGGTTATCTAATCGTATTACCAGATCAACAAGCCCATCCAAATCCCGCGGTTCGTCCTTAGCCAGCAGGTGCTCCTTCAGGACCAGAGACAGTCCGTTTACGAAGGCGGCGCGGAGCGCAACGTTATTCCAGCCGGACCTCGCAGCCGCGATGCGGAAGTTGACAGCATACTCCGCTGCACTCCGACGCCCCTGTCTCATTGACAGCAGCACGTTCAAAGCAGTCTCGCCTCTATTGGGGTGATCAAAAACCTTTTTGAACTCCCTCACAAACCCCGTATATGTCGTTAGAAGCCGTGAATTTTGCTCCCAGAGCGCCGTAGCCCAGGCGCGTGCCTCTCCTCGAAGCAAATTTATTACGTAAGCCACCCGGCTAGTGTCTGACGCGTACATGACGGGACGCTGTGAAAAGACGAGCGAGCACTGCATCAAGAAGTCCACGCACGTCTCGACACAGCCTCCATACGGCCCCGGAGGGCTTATGTATGCTTCAGGGGATGGTGGGGGAGTTCGTTGAACGACCAGCGGAATGTCTGTCTCTGGCACTCGGTCAGCAGCAGGAGGTGCTGCAGCAGCGCCCAAAGCATGCACTTCCACCTGGGCGATGAGAGCCTCCATCCTCCGATTGAGAATAACATTCTGCTCAGTAACTAAGTCCAACCGAGCAGTAAAAGCGGTTAAGATTTGCTGCAGCTCACCTAACACGCCTCCTGCTGGCGCCTGTGCACCTCGCTCTTCCATTGGCTGTTCAAGCGATGCTTGACGCCCCTCGGGATACATGACGCTGGCAGAGAAATCCTGTTGTGAAAGTGTAGGAACACGGACCCACAACAGGGGGTGTAAATGAACGGGCAATAGATAAGCCAAAACAGTAACAATTTGATGTTATGACGTGCACAACGGAATACAGACAAAACAGGTTTGGAAAAACAGTCAATTATACGTTGAGTGACATGTGGGCAGGCTCGAGGATAGGAGACGTCCGTCCAGAAACGAGCCGGATCCCACACGGCTTCCACCACCAACGGATCTGAAGAACACTAGAGCCGCCAAGTCCTGGGTCCCCAGGTGGCCACTGTCTCCAGCTGTCAGACCTGGTACTGCTGGCACAGAAAACAGAAACAGTGCAGGTGAGTGTGAGTTCGCACACTCAGTAATCCCTCAGTCTGTGTTCCGTAAGCTCCTGTGAAACCACTTATCTGGTTGGGGTGTGAGGCGAAGCCGTCGCAATCCACACCAAACGCCAACACAGCAGACAAGGACACCGTCACAGGAAAATGGCTGCAAATGAGATCAGACTATTGTTCAGTTTAACTTCAGCAGAGAAATTACCTTTAGGGTAGCTGATTTCTCGGCGGGGAGGTGGAGTTGCAGTCCGGCCTTTATGGTGATAGTGAGGAGTAGTGGATGAGTGACAGCTGGTACTGATGATGAGTGACAGCTGTCACTCCCGGTCGCTCCGACGCCCTCTCGTGCTTGAAGCCCGCACTTCAAGCAGGGCGCCATCTTGTGGTGGTGGGCCAGCAGTACCTCCTCTTCAGCGGCCCACACAACACCTCTGGCTTCATGGATAGATAAAGCTGGGTATCATCTGCGTAACAATAAAAATTTAAGCAATGCTTTCTAATAATACTGGGGAAGGGAAGCATGTATAAAGTGAATATAATTGGTCCTAGCACAGAACCTTGTGGAACTCCATAATTAACCTTAGTCTGTGAAGAAGATTCCCTATTTACATGAACAAATTGTAATCTATTAGCTAAATATGATTCAGACCACCGCAGCGCAGTGCCTTTAATACCTATGACATGCTCTAATATCTGTAATAAAATTTTATGGTCAACAGTATCAAAAGCAGCACTGAGGTCTAACAGAACAAGCACAGAGATGAGTCCACTGTCTGAGGCCATAAGAAGATCATTTGTAACCTTCACTAATGCTGTTTCTGTACTATGATGAATTCTAAAACCTGACTGAAACTCTTCAAATAGACCATTCCTCTGCAGATGATCAGTTAGCTGTTTTACAACTACCCTTTCAAGAATTTTTGAGAGAACAGGAAGGTTGGGGATTGGCCTATAATCAATTTCATCAATCAATTTTATTTATATAGCGCCAAATCACAACAAACAGTTGCCCCAAGGCGCTTTATATTGTAAGGCAAGGCCATACAATAATTACGTAAAAACCCCAACGGTCAAAATGACCCCCTGTGATTAGCTAAGATAGGTGGATCAAGTGATGGCTTTTTAAGTAATGGTTTAATTACTGCCACCTTAAAAGCCTGTGGTACATAGCCAACTAATAAAGATAGACTGATCATATTTAAGATCGAAGCATTAATTAATGGTAGGGCTTCCTTGAGCAGCCTGGTAGGAATGGGGTCTAATAGACATGTTGATGGTTTGGAGGAAGTGACTAATGAAAATAACTCAGAACAATCGGAGAGAAAGAGTCTAACCAAATACCAGCATTATTGAAAGCAGTCGAACATAAAGATATGTCTTTGGGATGGTTAGACTAAAAAGATTAATCCAGGTTTTGAGTATACGAGGTCTGTCCATAAAGTATAGGTCCTTTTAATTTTTTTCAAAAACTATATGGATTTCATTCATATGTTTTAATGTCAGACATGCCTGAACCCTCGTGCGCATGCGTGAGTTTTTCCACGCCTGTCGGTGACGTCATTCGCCTGTGAGCACTCCTTGTGGGAGGAGTCGTCTGTTGGAAGCCTTAAGGACAAGTTGGAACATGTCCAGCTGTTAAACAATTTCTCATATACTCACTCCACTGAAAGCCATCAAAAGCCGCCTGGATTTTACAAATGGTTATCAACACGGAGGTGTTTTTCCTGTCCGCACGTCTTTCATTAAAAAAATCTCCTTTAACAGTGGAATATCCGGATAAAATGCTGAAACCGACTTCTTCTGAAACGTCTCTGTTCTCTCACGACGTCCTGGATCAATAGAGCCTGAAATGTGGAGGTTTTCAGCTTGAAACAAGCTGATGATGGCGCCTGAGAGCGCTGCGCGACGTCTCGCACCGTGGGAAGTCCTTAAAGCGACAGTATCACCTCAAAATCTCTCATCAGCCGTTAAAATTTTCACCGAAAACCAGCTTAATTTTTCGAACCGTGTCCACTTCGATGTGTCTCACAGGTTTAGAAAAAATTTTGATCAAACAAAGCGCCAGTCTCTCAGCAACTTCTCAGACAAAGGAATTCCGACGAGGGGCTGGACGACTCCTCCCACAAGGAGTGCTCACAGGCGAATGACATCACCGACAGGCGTGGAAAAACTCACGCATGCGCACGAGGGTTCAAGCATGTCTGACGTAAAAACATATGAATGAAATCCATATAGTTTTTGAAAAAAATAAAAAGGACCTATACTTTATGGACAGACCTCGTATTTCTTATTGTTACATGGGAAACAAGGTACCAGTAGATTCAGTAGATTCTCACAAATCCAACAAGACCAAGCATTCATGATATGCACACTCTTAAGGCTATGAAATTGGGCTATTAGTAAAAAACGTAGAAAAGGAGGTGTTCACAATAATAGTAGTGTGGCATTCAGTCAGTGAGTTTGTCAATTTTGTGGAACAAACAGGTGTGAATCAGGTGTCCCCTATTTAAGGATGAAGCCAGCACCTGTTGAACATGCTTTTCTCTTTGAAAGCCTGAGGAAAATGGGATGTTCAAGACATTGTTCAGAAGAACAGCGTAGTTTGCTTAAAAAGTTGATTGGAGAGGGGAAAACGTGTACGCAGGTGCACAAAATTATAGGCTGTTCATCTACAATGATCTCCAATGCTTTAAAATGGACAAAAAAACCAGAGACACGTGGAAGAAAACGGAAAACAACCATCAAAATGGATAGAAGAATAACCAGAATGGCAAAGGCTCACCCACTGATCAGCTCCAGGATGATCAAAGACAGTCTGGAGTTACCTGTAAGTGCTGTGACAGTTAGAAGACGCCTGTGTGAAGCTAATTTATTTGCAAGAATCCCCCGCAAAGTCCCTCTGTTAAATAAAAGACATGTGCAGAAGAGGTTACAATTTGCCAAAGATCACATCAACTGGCCTAAAGAGAAATGGAGGAATATTTTGTGGACTGATGAGAGTAAAATTGTTATTTTTGGGTCCAAGGGCCACAGACAGTTTGTGAGATGACCCCCCAAACTCTGAATTCAAGCCACAGTTCACAGTGAAGACAGTGAAGCATGGTGGTGCAAGCATCATGATATGGGCATGTTTCTCCTACTATGGTGTTGGGCCTATATATCGCATACCAGGTATCATGGATCAGTTTGGATATGTCAAAATACTTGAGGAGGTCATGTTGCCTTATGCTGAAGAGGACATGACCTTGAAATGGGTGTTTCAACAAGACAATGACCCCAAGCACACTAGTAAACCAGCAAAATCTTGGTTCCAAACCAACAAAATTAATGCCTCGCAGATGTGAAGAAATCATGAAAAACTGTGGTTATACAACTAAATACTAGTTTAGTGATTCACAGGATTGATAAAAAAAAGCAGTTTGAACATAACAGTTTTGAGTTTGTAGCGTCAACAGCAGATGCTACTATTATTGTGAACACCCCCTTTTCTACTTTTTTTTTTTACTAATAGCCCAATTTCATAGCCTTAAGAGTGTGCATATCATGAATGCTTGGTCTTGTTGGATTTGTGAGAATCTACTGAATCTACTGGTACCTTGTTTCCCATGTAACAATAAGAAATATACTCAAAACCTGGATTAATCTTTTTAGTCACATAGCACTACTATTATTCTGAACACTACTGTACATCTGAGATGAAGCCTAGATTTGATGTTTTGGTGAAAGAAAACCCTCCTCTGTACCACGTCATCATGAAGCTGTATACCTGGAAATACAAAATGCAAAACATGCACTGTGCATAATTTCTCCAGTCACAGCCACAGAAGCCTGTAATGTCTTCTAGGTTGTCTGGGTGTCTTGGTGACTTTCCTCACTCTTCTCCTTCTTGCACAGTCACAAAGTTTTTGAGAACTGTATACTCCACACAGATTTACCGCATTTCTTCATAACGGATGTAAATAAGGTTCAAGACATATTCAGTGACTTGGAAATGTTCATGTATCCATCCCCTGACTTATCTGAAGAAAACTGGCAAACTGATTATTTACAGTACACTATTTACACTACATTATACCAAAGGGGCTGATTACTTATGCAATCCATCATCTCGGTTTTTATATATTGTTTACTTAATTTATATCAACTTGTACACATTTACTTTCAGTTTGAGTCTAAGGAAGATAATTTTTGAAAGTTTTATATTGAGAAGCCTGATTTACTTGTTGTTGTTATGTGCAGACGCGAGTTGAGGAGCGCGACCAGCGTCTGACTGAACCCAGCGCTAAAATAACCAGAAAGCGGTTCCAAAAACAAAACAAATTTATTTTCCTTCTGTGCAATAACAACATACAACAACAACATGTGTACAACATAAATGTGCGGTTATCTGGCGAAGTGAAGGACGGTGCGCTCTCCAGCGCCCAAATGGATCGAAGCCCGACGAGCCCGACGCTTCTGGACCCAGACTCACCGCTGAACACCCCCCAGGTGGACACGACAAACTGACTCTCTGATGTGTGCTGACAGCATGTGTCCCTCACCCGTCCTCCTTCACAGGCACGATGTGTGAAACCCTGGCGCGGTCCTCAGCGTCTCACAAATGAACGTCACAAGGTTGAGTTCCCGGCAATTCTGCTCGAATCACTCATGGCTTAAATGCAGAACGCCATCTCATTATCTGCTTCAGCTGAAAGTCTTTAAGTTTGCATGTGAACATCATCCACGGGTGCTGCAAGTCATTAGGCCTGCACGTGAACATCCTCCACAAGTGCAGGCAATAATGCTGATGAGGGTGAAGGACTCTTCTGCCAGCACCTTCTCCACAGACAAAAAACCAGTTTGCATACAGCCTGGAGAGCAAAGAAAAGAAAACAACACCAAAATGTCCAGCCAAACCCCCCAACACACAACAGTTGTATCTGAAATGCCATAAACAATTTAAAATGTGTGAAATATCAAGGGGCTGAAAACTTTTGTAAGCCACTGTATATGTAAACACCAACACACACGTCACATTAATGTGTTGGTGTTTACATAGAATGAATGAGTCAACCAATCAGTCTTAGCGGAGGCGCATTTTACCTATAATCCCTTTGGCATCTGTCTGTGTTTGTTAAACTTCAGAATTAGTGCATTATTTAAAATTAAAAGATATATGTTATATTTTAACTTTGTACAAATGACAGAATTGACATTAATGGAGTTATTCTCTTGGTGTTAATTTTATTTATAAACCAAACCATAAGTCAGCACTGCTTTATTTTCCAAGACCTCCATCTCATGGCAAACGCTGTTATTGAGTAGAGAGTTGAGCATCGCTGCTCCTCTCAACTGCTTCATTGCTGGAGGTTATGTAGTAAACAGGAGCTTCCAGCAGGGGGCAGGACACACAAAGACAGAAGTGCTGACTCATTGTTTGGGTCTGTAGTCGCCTTTGATGCTACCAGAAGTGATCGTGGTGTTACAACTCAAAATCAGCTTGTTAGTAGTTATAAGTGTAGTGGAGACAATACTGGAATTTATCGGTTATCTGTAGCTTCCGATAAATTTTTGGGTGGTTTATCGGTTTAGCTTTATAAAAGATAACTTTTCAGTTAGCTGATTATCTCTTATCTAAGCTAACTTTTTGGTTATCTGTGCCCACCACTGCATATTACTGAGGACCAACACGCACCTGAGGAGAGACATACTGAGATTTTTTTTAAATATTTCATGTCACAAATATGCAGTCAAATCACTGAATCACCTCTTTCATATCCCTCTTTAGTTTTCCCAGTTAAAATCATCTCTGTTTCTTGATCATTTTCCAATATCATTGATGGTACGTCTTGGTCAGAGGTGTAAAACTCCGGCTTCAGAAAGTAAAAACCCTCCCATGTGTTACTTCTACCTGTGCACCTAAAACAGGTGATTTCAATAATGAGCTCATCCACCTGCCTGAAGAACTGAACTAATTACAATCAGCTTGTTTATTAGGATGATGGAACAAATATGTGGCTGGACTTTTACTTTTTGAAGCTGGAGTTTTACACCTCTGGTTTTGGTTTTCTGTTTTGAAATGGTGACCTCCTACAGACCTCATCATTTCTGCAAGTTTGAAGACCACTGATAGTTTAACTGATGCTGACATCTTCCCAGCAAGGTCAAAGCTCCTGACAATGTCTTTCTTAGGCAGTGCCATGGATAGCCATGTTACTGAATGAATGAAAATAAAATAATTACTGATAGAATAACTCCATTAATGTCAAATCTTTCTTTTGTGCAAAGTTAAGTTATAACATATATCTTTGAATAATGCACTAATTCTGAAGTTTTGTAACAAACACAGACAGATGGCATTCTGGGTAAAATGTGCCTCTGCTCACACTGATTGGGTGATCCATTCTATGTAAACCAACACATTAATGTGAGGTGTGTCATGTGCTGGTTATACAGATAAATGTGCTTTTGTAAAATATGCCATTTGATATATATGATATGATATGCTTCTTATGGACCCACTCCTTGGTTGCCCGGCTGTGTGCTTCGGGTCATTGTCATGTTGGAAGACCCATCCACGACCCATCTTCAATGCTCTAACTGAGGGAAGGAGGTTGTTCCCCAGCATCACACAATACATGGCCCTGGTCATCCTCTCCTTAATACAGTGCAGTTGTCCTGTCCCATGTGCAGAAAAACACCCCAAAGCATGATGCTTCCACCCCCATGCTTCACAGTAGGGACGGTGTTTTTGGGATGGTACTCAGCATCCTTCTTCCTCCAAACACGGTGAGTGGAATTAAGACCAAAAAGTTCTATTTTGGTCTCATCTGACCACATACCTTTCTCCCATGACTCCTCTGGATCATCCAAATGCTCATGGACAAACTTAAGACGGGCCTGGACGTGTGCTGATTTAAGCAGGGGAACCTTCCATGCCATGCATGATTTTAACCCATGATGTCTTAGTGTATTACCCACAGTAACCTTGGAAACAGTGGTGCCAGCTCTCTCCAGGTCATTGACCAGCTCCTCCCGTGCAGTTCTGGGCTGATTTCTCACCTTTCTTAGGATCATTAATACACCACGAGGTGGGATCTTGCACGGAGCCCCAGTCACAGGGAGATTGACAGTCATGTTTAGCTTCTTCTGTTTTCTAATAATTGCTCCAGCAGCTGAACTTTTTTCACCAAGCTGCTTGGCAATTGCCCCGTAGCCCTTTGCAACCTTGTGGAGGTCAACAATTTTGTCCCTGGTGTCTTTGGACAGCTCTTTGGTCTGAGCCATGTTACTAGTTGGAATCTTACTGATTGTTTGGGGTGGACAGGTGTCTTTATGCAGCTAACGATCTCAAATAGGTGCTTCTAATTTGGAATAATAAGTGGAGTGGAGGTGGACTTTTTAGAGGCGGACTAACGGGTCTTTGAGGGCCAGAATTTCTGCTGATTGGCAGGTGTTGAAATACTTATTTGCAGCAGTAACATACAAATAAATTATTAAAAAATCATACATTGTATCATCAAATCATACACAGTGGACATGCACCTATGATGAAAATTTCAGACCCCTCCATGATTTCTAAGTGGGAGAACTTGCAAAATCGCAGGGTGTTCAAATACTTACTTTCCTCACTGTATACTACAAAAATGTATTTTTTATGCTTTTCGTCACATTAATAAGAGACTGCTGCATGATGCCCTGAAAACTTGCTAAAACAATTATAAGAAATAATCCGTGTCTGCTACGTTTAATCTGCGTGCAATTTAATAAATGCAAACCGAATTTCAGACATATATATTAGTCTGGAACAAAGAGGACAAACAGTGTTGTAAAGAACAATAATCAAGATGTTAAAGAGCAAACTTCACTTTCCCCCAGAACGACATGATCAGGAAGTGATTGTAGCTCACAGCAGCTCCCACTGAAAATAACGGAGAGACAGACTGTGATTCTCACATGTTTACATAAAATAAACACAATAACAACATCTATAAACCCAGAGAATATATTCATGAGAGTTTTTGGCACAATATAAAAATAGTTTTATGATGTGATGTTAATGGTGTTGTCTGTGTGCAGCGGTTAAAGTGCAGTTTTTGTAAATTAAGTTTGAAAAAAGCTTTTGTTTACATTTTGCTTCTGGAAACACGAGTCCGATGTGTGGTTTGAAAATATCAGCCCACCTTCAGTCTGAGCACTGCCATGAACACTACTGGCCAGTAGATGGTAGTAGAGACCTTGAAAACTTGCAAACACAAAATTCCAGATAATCTGTGTTGCTACTTGCTATGTTTAAGATGCGTGGAATTTAATAAAATCAAACAAACACAATAACAACGTCTATAAACCCAGAGAATATATTCCAGTGAGTTTTAGGCACTAGAGTTTAATGCTGTTGTCCTGATCAGAGCGTCTGAAATGCATTACTCCTGTCGTGAACATACTGAGATTACCGTACTGAGATTACCCTATCCCATAATGCACCTGGACACAGCATGTCCCACACTAAAACCATAAAAAATAGCACATTACTTTAAAACTAAAACATATATCTGATATTTTCACTTTATAAAACTTCAGAAGTGACGTTCTTTTAAATAACTTGTCTGAAATAAGTTTGGTTAAAATTTGAAACATAAGTTAAAATGAATGCCTCTGGATGACTTGGGTGATATTGGCAGTGTATCAGTATGGGGTTAAAAAATAGTTTTTCTTTTTTGTGACCAGTTCTCTTTTGCCTGCAGAGGATAGAGCAGTTTCTTCTAGAAGCAGCTCTCCTCTGTTTGCAGAGAGTAGAACTACACATCTGTTCACTTTTGTTTACCACATTAACGGTCTAAAAGTTATCGGACAAAAATTTATCGGAAGATAATTAGTCCAATAATGGTTTTCAAAGTTATATGAAAAGATAATCCAATAATGAAAACTTTATCTTCGATAATTATCGGTTATCGGATTATTGGAACTGTGCCCACCACTGCAGATCACCAAAAAATTAACTTCGATAACAGATAATCAGATAACTGGAAAGTTATCTTTGATAAAGATAAAATGATTAACCACCCAAAAATGTATCGGAAGTTACAGTTAACCGATAATCGATAAACTCCAGTATTGTCTCCAGTATAGTTGCAACTACCAACAAGCTGGTTTTGAGTTTTAACACTGCGAGTGCTTTTGGAAGCATCAAAAGTGACAACAGACCTAAACAATGAATCAGCACTTTAGTCTTTCAGCATCCTGCTCCCTGCTGGAAGCATCAGTTTGCTACATGGCTTCCAGCACAAACTCAACTGAGAGGAGCCAATAAGCTCAACTCTACTCAATCACAGTCCGGCCATCAGACGGAGGATGTCTTGGAAAATAAAGCAATGCTGAGTTATGGTTTGGTGTATAAATAAAATGAATACTGATAGAATAATTCCATTAATGTCAATTCTGTCATTTGTGCAAAGTTAAGATATAACATATATCTTTTAATGTTGAATAATGCACTAATTCTGAAGTTTTGTAACAAACACAGACAGATGGCATTCTGGGTAAAATGTGCCTCCGCTACACTGATTGGTTGATTCATTCTATGTAAACCAACACATTAATGTGAGGTGTGCCGTGTGCTGGTGGTTACAAATAAATGGGCTTTTGTAAAATATGCCATTTTTTTAATTGTTAAAAAAAAGGCATTTTCAAAAAAAAAAAAGCCAAGTTGTAATTAGATAACCGTCTGATATAACCGGTGTCAAATAGAACACTGCCAATGACTGGTGCCAGTGCGAGTTTTGGCCCTTTTTCATCTGATTTTTCATTCGTGTGAGAATTTTTTGGATTGCACCAAGTTTCAGGTTAATTGCGCGTCCTGCATCATTTAGTATACATGGAGTAACGCGCTGCGTTTAACATCTCACGACCACCTCCTGATCGCCGATCGTATGGTCAGATGAAAATCAAACCTGTTTGATATTCTTGTGCCTGTGCAAACACTGCAGACCTGTCTTGTAATGTTTTTTGTTTTGTTTTGTTTTTAAACTTTGATGTCTCCCATCAAGAGTTTTTTGTAAATTAAGTTTGACAAAAGCTACTGTTTAAGTTTTGCTTCTGGAAATACAAGTCCGACGTGTGGTTTTTGAACGTACAGTGTGTGTCAGAACATAAATCGGGCGCTCTGAACTTTTACACTGTGTGGTTCTCTGGTACAGTGTCTGCCCAGCTCAGTCTGAATACTGCCATGAACACTACTGGCCAGTAGATGGCAGTAGAGACCTTGAAAACTTGCCAAAACAAAATTCCAGATAATCTGTGTTGCTACTTGCTATGTTTAAGATGCGTGGAATTTAATAAAAGCAAACACAAAAGCAACATCTATAAACCCAGAGAATATATTCACGAGAGTTTTAGGTACTAGAGTTTAATGCTGTTGTCCTGATCAGAGTGTCTCAAATGCATTCTCCTGTTGTGAACGTACTGAGATTACCGTACTGAGATTACCCTATCCTACCCATAATGCACTGCTAGGCACAGCATGCCCACACTAAAACCTTAGAAATTAGCGCATTATTTTGAAACTAAAACATATATCTGATATTTTCACTTTATAAAACTTTAGAAGTGACATTAATTTAAATAACTTGTCCAAAAAAAGTTTGGTTAAAATTTCAACCATAAGTTAAAAATGTATGCCTCTAGATGACTTGGGTGATATTGGCCACATATCAGTATGGCGTTAAAAGAAATGTTTTTTTTTTTGTGATCAGTTCTTCTTTGACTGCAGAGGATAGAGCGGTTTCTTCTAGAACCAGCTCTTCTCTGTTTGTAAAGGATAGAACTACACATCTGTTCACCTTTGTTTACCACGTTAATTGTCTAAAAATTATTGGACAAAAATTTATCGGAAGATAATTAGTCCAATAATGGTTTTCAAAGTTATCTGAAAAGACACTCCGATAATGAAAACTTTATCTTTGCTGGTTATTGGATTATCGGAAGTGTGCCCACCACTGTGTGTCTGGAGTCAAACCCAGCGGTCAGTGGGGGAGAGATGGAACAAATACACACACACACACACACACACACACACACACACACATATATATATATATACACACAGTGATGGGCACAGTTCCGATAATCCGATAACCGATAATTATTGAAGATAATGTTTTCAGTATCAGATTATCTTTTCAGATAACTTTGAAAACCATTATCGGACAAATTTTCCTCCGATAAATTTTTGTCCGATAATTTTTAGACCATTAACATGGTAAACAAAGCTGAACAGCTACAAACATAAAATTTAAAATCAGCTGAACAACTACCTGTTTAATGTTTTGTAGCAGAAATGTAGTTCTACCCTCTGCAAACAGAGGAAAGCTACTTCTAGAAGAAACTGCTCTATTCTCTGCAGGCAAAGGAGAACTGGTTACCAAAAAAAAAAAAAAATTCTTTTAACCCCATACTGATATGTGGCCAATATCACCCAAGTCATCCAGAGGCATACATTTTTAACTTATGGTTCAAATTTTAACCAAACTAATTTCGGAAACGTTATTTAAATTAACGTCACGTCTGAAGTTTTATAAAGGGAAAATATCAGATATATGTTTTAGTTTTAAAGTAATGCGCTAATTTTTAAGGTGTTAGTGTGGACATGCTGTGTCCGGGTGCATTATGGGTAGGACAGGGATTGCATTTATTAAATTCCACGCATCTTAAACATAGCAGACACAGATGATCTGTAATTTGTTTTGGCAAGTTTTCAAGGTCTCTACTGCCATCTACTGGCCAGTAGTGTTCATGGCAGTATTCAAACTGAAGCTGGGCTGATATTTTCAATCACTGTACTCGGTTCCAGCTCAAACTGTATGACAGAACCACAAGGTGTAAAAGTTCAGAGTGCACAATTTATGTTGTCACACACATTGTACATTCAAAAACCACACGTCGGACTCATATTTCCAGAAGCAAAAAGTAAACAGAAGGTTTTTTCAAAAATAATTTACAAAAACTCTTGATGGGAGACATCAAAGTTTAAAAAACAAAACAAAACAAAACATTACAAGACAGGTCTGTGGTGTTTGCACATGCACAGTGCAAAAGGTTGGATGCTTGTTGCACTTCAGCAGTGGGATACCCTCATGACGGCCAACCAGAATATCAAACAGGCTTGATTTTCATCTGACCATACGATTGGGGATCAAGAAGTGGTCGTGAGATGTTAAACGCAGCTCCTTACTCCATGAATACGATGCAGGATGCACGATTAACCTGAAACTCTGTGCGATCCAAACAATTCTCGCACAAATGAAAAATGAGCTGAAAAAGGGCCAAAACTCGCACTGGCACCAGTAGATCATGGCAGTGTTCTATTTATTTTGATACTGGTTATATCAAACGGTTATCTAATTTCAACTTTTTTTTTTTAAATGCCTTTTTTTTTTACAAATAAAAAATGGCATATTTTACAAAAGCACATTCATCTGTAAACACCAACACATGACACATCTCACATTAATGTGTTGGTTTACATAGAATGAATGAGTCAACCAATCAGTGTTAGCGGAGGCACATTTTACCCAGAATGTCAGCTGTCTGTGTTTGTTACAAAACTTCAGAATTAGTGCATTATTCAACATTAAAAGATATATGTTATATCTTAACTTTGCACAAATGACAGAATTGACATTAATGGAGTTATTCTATCAGTATTCATTTTATTTATACACCAAACCATGATTCAGCACTGCTTTATTTTCTAAGACCTCAGCCTGACAGCAGTGCTGTGATTGAGTAGAGTTGAGCTTTGTGGCTTCTCTCAGTTGCTTCTGTGCTGGAAGCCATGTAGTAAACTGGAGTTTCCAGCAGGGGGCAGGATACTCAAAGACAGAGGTGCTGACTCATTGTGTCTGTCATTGCTTTTGATGCTTCCAGAAGGTGTTAAATCTCAAAAGCAGTGTAGCATCATATATATATATATATATATATATATATATATATATATATATATATATATACGAGGTCTGTTAGAAAAGTATCCGACCTATTTATTTTTTTCAAAAATCATATGGATTTGAATCACTTGTGATTGCATCAGCCAAGCTTGAACCTTCGTGCGCATGTGTGAGTTTTTTCACGCCTGTCGGTTGCGTCATTCGCCTGTGAGCAGGCTTTGTGTGAGCACTGGTCCACCCCTCTCGTCGGATTTTTATTGCGAATAAATGTCTGAACGATTTGGAGCTTTGCTGCATCAATTTTTTCCAGAAACTGTGAGAGACCTCCAGGTGGACACCATTCAGAAAATTCAGATGGCTTTGAGGGACGATTTTATGGGGATCACACAGATTAAGGAGTGCTCCAGCCGGTTTAAAGACCGCCCACAGCTGCTGAGAGCGCACCGCACTCCGAGCGCCGATCGACAGGCTGAAACAACCAGATCATTTCCAACATGAAGGCTTTGTTGATCCGGGACGTCATCTGACTTACACAAAAATGGCAGGAGACGTGGACATCAGCACTTTTTCGGCACATTCCACTGTTACAGGAGTCTTTTTCATGGAAAGAAAAACGGACGGATGCGCCACCGTGCCGTTCATGGCTCGGCACAAAACCACCTCCGTGTTGGTCTCACAGGACGGCTTTGAGATGGCTTTCAGACGGCTGTCAGTGGGTTTTCAGTCGTGTGACTAACCGAGAAATTGTGGATGAGGTGGACATGCTAGAACATGTCCTGTGAGGCTTCATCATGGCGTTGCTTTGTGTCATGCGGCTCCACCGCAACGTGTGGAATTCCTCCGCTCCTCTTTCCATGACAAAAACTCCTGTAACAGTGGAATGTGCCGTTCATTTCTAAACTGGACGCTGTGTTTTATCCGGGACATCCTCTGACTAGCACAGGAATTGCGGAAGACGTGGACATCAGCACTTTTTTGGCATATTGAGACAGACGTGCGGAGGAATTCCGCGCGTCGCGGCGGAGCCGCATGGCGCAAAGCAACGCCGTGATGAAGCCTCACAGGACATGTTCTGGCATGTCCAGCTCATGCTCAATTTCTCGGTTAGTCACACGACTGAAAACCCACCGACAGCCGTCTCAAAGCCGTCCTGTGAGACCAACATGGAGGTGGTTTTGTGCCGCGCCATGAGCGGCACGGTGGCGCATCCGTCCGCTTTTCTTTGCATGAAAAAAACTCCTGTAACAGTGGAATGTGCCGAAAAAGTACTGATGTCCACGTCTCCTGCAGCTGTGGGCGGTCTTTAAACCGGCTGGATTACTCCTTAATCTGTGTGATCCCCATAAAAGCGTCCCTTAAAGCCATTTCAATTTTCCAAATGGTTACCACCTGGAGGTCTCTCACAGTTTCTGGAAAAAATTGATGCAGCAAAGCTCCAAATCGTTCAGACATTTATTTGCAATAAAAATCCGACGAGAGGGGTGGACCAGTGCTCACACAAAGCCTGCTCACAGGTGAATGATGCAACCGAAAGGCATGAAAAAAACTCACGCATGCGCACGAAGGTTCAAGCTTGTCTGATGCAATCACACGTGATTCAAATCCATATGGTTATATATATATATATATATATATATATATATATATATATATATATATATATATATATATATATATATATGTGTGTGTGGGTGTGTGTGTGTGTGTGGTGTGTGTGTTGTTGTCTTCTTCATGTTGCTGTCACTGACAGCTGTGGTGCACTGGGCGGTCAAACATTGTGTTACATTTGTGGTGAAGCTGAAGTCCAGTCGAGTGCCCTCAGATTTCTACTTCTCTGGAAATAGAAGAGCAGAGACACTGATCATGATTCATGTGCATGTACGTGCAGCAGAAAGCACAACAAGCCTGTTTTCCACCATTTCCAAGTCCACAGACCCACAGGCTCATAATTACATAACAGAGCTGCAAAGTTACTCATGTTGATTGCTAATTGGTTGAGTGGCTGTGGCCTCGTGGAACTCAAGTGTCAGGTAAGATTTCAGTCACACAGAGATTGTTTGTCTCGCACTCACATAAATCCCAAAGTTCAGCTCTCAGGATTCTCTGTCTCACACACACACACACACACACACACACGCATGCATATGCATACAAACACACATTATATATATATATATATATATATATATATATATATATATATATATATATATATATATATATATATATATATATACACACGGGTTTTTTGCTTTGCAACATGCATTTAGCCTCCAGTGAACAATAACCATTTATTTCTAAAGCTTCATGTCCTGAACATTGTATATTCTATTTTTCTATGTAGTGTTTAGAGACTGCACAGTAGGGTTTTTAATTTTGATTGACTCGGGGCTCGATTTGACAACATAGTTCAGTTTTGAGCACAGATTGAACTGTTTTGAGGTGAAAGTTTGGTTTTGCAAGAAGAGTCTGGCGTTTTGTAAATGTCGCTTGAAAATGGGGTTTTGTGTTCACATTCTAGGGAAAAGGAGAGCAGCTTTAGAGAAATGTGTCTTAGCAATTGAGGAAAAACTGTTATTTTACTGTAAATTCACTACGTAAAGTTATTTCAACCTACTTAACTAGAGAAGTCTTGTGGCATTATGAAATAACTAAACTGAAATAACGTAACAAATTATATGCAAATTGTTACATCAGTTTTTCCCGTTGAGACAGCACCTTTTATTAGAGTGCAGCTTCCCTCAGAGTGAGGCCGTGGTTAATCACATGGTCCACTAAAGTTGCTCGAATTTCATTTGAAACATTTCTCGTTCTTGCTCTGCTTTGTCCACATATCTGTCTTTGTCTTTCTCTTCCTTGTCTACTTTCTCTGGGTGTTTGTGCCTCCATGATTGCAGACTTGACAAAATGTCTCACCTGAGCTTTTGTTGTGTCAAATGTCAGACTGATTGGTGGTGAGTTTTCTGTGTGTGTTTTCAGATGTGTACATAAGTACTTCCAGTTACCAGATGTATTTTGCATTTTTACTAAAAGTGTTTTCCCAATGATAACAAGGTATTTTATCTTTGAGTTCAGTGTCAGCGCAGAACATGACACACAGTTTCCTGTTTTATCTATTGTTACAAGAGCTTTAGTTGAAGCATTCGCTTTTTGGGTGTAAGCAGATGGCAAAAACTGTAACAAACACACGCAAACACACAGATATGAATGTATTTTTGTTAATGTGCACCGTAACAACACACACACACAGACATGAACATTTGTTTGTGTGTGCCATAACAACATGCAGACGCACACTCAGGCATGAATGTCTGTTCGTGTGCACTGTAAAAACACACACAGACCTGAACATCTACTCGTGTGTGCTGTAACAACGCACACAGACAAGAACGTCTGTTTGTGTTTGCCACAACAACACACACAGACATGAACATCTGTTCATGCATGCCATAACAACACGCACAGACACACACTCAGACTTCAACTTTAACTTCAACTTATTTTCATTTATATAGCGCCACATCACAACAGTGATTACATCCATTTCGGCATCAATTTGACCAGTTAACGCTCAGCCTGGTCAAATTGATGCCGATGTCTCACTGGACCAAGAACCATCATTTCAGTCTTATCAGAGTTTAAAAGTAGGAAGTTTCTAGACATCCAACTTCTTACTGCTGCAAGGCAATCTTCTCAGGATTTTATGTGAATGAGATTACCAGCAGTTATCAGCATGTATATAACTGAGTATCATCTGCATAGCAGTGAAAGGTAATCTCAAAACGCCGCAATATGTGCCCACACGGTGCTATATAAATGGAGAAAAGCAGGGGGCCTAAGACAGACCCCTGTGGAACCCCAAATTTCATGTCACTAAGGTTAGAGGTTACAAAACACAGTGAGAACGACTGGTCAGGTATGACGTCAGCCATGCAAGGGCACTCCCAGTAATCCCAAAATGATTTTCCAGCCTATCAAGTAGAATATGATGATCCACTGTATCAAATGCAGCACTGAGATCTAACAGCAACAGAACCGTAGTGGTGTCCGAATCCATTGTAAGCAGAAGATCATTCACCACTTTAGTGAGAGCCGTCTCTGTGGAATGATATTTTCTAAAAGCAGACTGCAGTGGCTCAAAGAGATTATTCTCAGTAAGATAGTCTACGAGCTTCCGTGACACCACTTTTTCCAGAATTTTACAGAAAAATGATAGATTTGATATCGGCTGATAGTTTGTAAATACACTAGGGTCAAGATTAGGTTTCTTAAATAATAGTTTAATCACTGCAGATTTAAAACATTTAGGAACAGATCCAGAAGTTAAAGAAAGATTAATAATTTCCAGCACAGTCGGCCCAAGTGTGGGCCACAGGTCCTTAAACAGTTTTGTTGGTATAGGATCAAATAAACAGATTGTGCTTTTTGTTGACATTACGAGTTTTGTCAGCATGCCTAGTGAGATACTATCAAATTCTGTAAATCTAGGTAATACCTCAGTAGTGGCGCCCACCTCAATAGCAGGGTGTAGTGGCTAGATTAAGGCATGCTGGGATATGTCAAATCAAATCAAATCAATTTCATTTATATAGCGCCAAATCAAAACAAACAGTTGCCCCAAGGCGCTTCATATTGCAAGGCAAAGCCATACAATAATTACAGAAAAACCCCAACTGTTAAAACGACCCCCTGTGAGCAAGCACTTGGCGACAGTGGGAAGGAAGGATATGTTTAACCTGATGTCTTCTATTTTCTTCCCAAAGTAATCCAGGAAATCTTGTGCTGTAAATGGAGAGCGAACTACAGGTGACTGTCCATGAATAAGTGTTGCCACCATGTCGAACAAGAACTTTGCGTTATGCTTGTTTTTGTTGATCAAATCAGAGTAGTAAGTCAGCTTTGTAGCCAATAATGCATGCTTATAGTCTAAGATAGCATCACGCAACGCAAGGTGAAATACTTCTAATTTTGAACGATGCTATTTCCGTTCTAGACCTCTTGCTTTATGCTTGAGGTCACGCAGATAATCACTGAACCAAAGTGACTGTGATTTGGGGGAGTGAAGATTTAACACAGGTGGTGCAATCGTGTCGAGTGTTGTTTTGAGCACTGTGTTTAAACTATCCACAAATCTGTCTATTGACTGGGTATTTGTCAGATGTGAAGCTAAGACATCAGGCAGTCTAGCTTCGAGTTCAGTCTTAGTTGAGGAGTTGATGCATCGCCGTAAAGATATATAAGGCTGTTGTTCCACTAAACACGGCAGCAAAACTGTAAACTTAATAAGTGAGTGATCAGACATCACTGATGTAAGAGGCATGATGTCAATTTTTGTGACAGCAATACCACGTGCGAGAACCAGATGCAGGGTGTTTCCACTAATGTGCATCGAATCCCGAATGCATTGCCGAAATGCAATGATCAGAATGTTATCTACAGTAGTTGACAAGTTAGAGATGAACGCACCAAATTCATCTTAGAATTCAGAATATGGGCCAGGAGGCCTATATACAGTGACAAAGTAATACAACTGATTTTTATTCTTCTGACCTTGGCAATGTGTAATATCCTGAGCAGAGTGGAGAATCAGATGCTCAAATCAGTGATATTTGTAACCCCCAACATCTAATAAGCTAAACCTAGATTTAGAAATAACAGCAACACCCCCGCCTTGCTTCGCATCACAAGGGATGTGACTAAATGTATTTACTGGTGGGCAGGCCTCATTTAAGGGGAAGACAGCTGTAGGTTTAAACCAGGTTTCACATAGCCCAATCATATCTAAGTGATGATCAATAATTAGATCATTGATCAACAATGATTTTGAGGACAGTGATTTTATGTTAATGAGACCCAGTCTAAGGACCTCAGTGGGGTTGACATTTGAACTGTTTGTGTTTACGGGTGGTTTCAGAGTAGCATATATAAGATGCCTAGAAGTAGGTTTGGGTTTAAGACATTCCACACGCGTTGTAGGTAGCAGACACAAAATCTTTGCTATTGCTGGAACAACCACTGGGCCATCCTCAATTTCAACATCATCCAGTATAGCAATGGGTATTTAGTTTGGAAAGCATACCCTGTTGGGAAAGTGTCAGTACACGGACCCACAACAGGGGGCGCAAATGAACGGACAATGAAGAAAGTCAAATAACAAGGCTTTACTGTTGTGAACACGCACAACAAATACAACAAATCACAATTTCGGTCTCAAGTTAAATTCCAACGGTGTCGTGTGGGCAGGCTCGACGATAAGAGACGTCTGTCCAAGACGAACTGGAACCACCCGATTTCCTCTGCCACCGAACCCCGGGAATACTGGAACCGCCAAGTCCCGAACTCCCAGGTGGTCTCTGCCTCCGCTCGTCGGATCCGGTACTGCTGGCGAGGAACAGACACAGTCAGACGTGGGTGCGGCTGCACCCAACAACACGTGGGGTGGAAAACACCACCTCCACCTCTAATGAGAAAACAACACTGTCTAGTAACTAGGATACTTATCGAATACGTTCCTTTCACAAATGATGAAGGGCTGGCTGAGTTCGTTACCTCCTTGGTAGAGCGATATCTCGGCAAATGAGGTGGAGATGCCGTCCTGCTGATATACCTCCTCAGTGATTGGGATCAGCTGTCTCCAGTGATAGATGACAGCTGTCATCCTGGCTGCTCCCGTAAGGCGGCAGCGCCCTCCGGTGCCTGGAGCCCGCACTCCAGGCAGGGCGCCCTCTAGTGGTGGTGGGCCAGCAGTACCTCCTCTTCAGCGGCCCACACAACAATCCCTCTATGATTTTTATGGACACGACTACGGAAGCAGGCCACAGTTTCAACTTGTTGAAATTCCCTCCCTGGCAAATAAACTGCACTATCAGCATAGTGGATTTTCTGCACTAAATTTCCCACTAAGCTAATGAATTCCATGCCCACATTTGTCATAAGCCTTGCAGGGTCTCTAATCACCTCATGTCATCAGACATAAACGTCTGTTCGTGTGAACCGAGACTTGGATGTGTCCAGTGTCCAGACAGACAGCCCGGAAGGCCGCACATGAGGCGCCGTCGACAGGCCTTAACTGTCCATCCTGGGGGGGATCCCAGTCCTGAATCAGTCCACCAGAGTCTCAAGGTCCCACAGTCAACATCTCAGGACTGGGAAGGGAGGGAGGGAGAGGGAAGATGAAGAGGCGGGGGAGACGAGGAGCGAGGCTATCAGGAGTGTTCCTCGGGGGGAGGATTTTATCCCAGCGGCCTTGAAGGACAGCTGGTGGTTGGAAACCAAATAGATATCCAGATTAACAGACGCCTGGCAGATTCCACGGTCTGAAACTTCAGAGTGTCTCTCAAATACATCTGAATAGAGGAACTGTGGTCTTACTGATGATCAAAGTGGTTTTCCAGTGCAGCCATTCTCCCCGAGATGGATTCCAACGTGCGGATGACACCCGCCGACTGAGCTGACACTTCCCTTCCAATCGAATCAATCATGTGGGGTAGCCTGGACGGGCCAATTAATGCCACCTCCACCTTCTTAATTGTCCGGTAAACCAGTGCTATGGCTGCCCCACACAGCAGAAACCTGGTCACCACAGCTCCAAATAAGTAAACATCTTCAATGTCCTCCACAGACAGCATGTACAGGCACATGACTTGCCACCTCCGCCAGCTGTCCATCACGTAACCCGCCACATGTGTCCCGGCAGGACAGACCGGGTCCTCCGCTCCCGAGTGTCTTGTGGAAAAAATAGTACCAATTGCGTTCAGGGACCACTTGATCAGATCCATTTGCCATTTTCCAGAGGAGCAGGGCTGGCAGCCTCACAGACAAAACACGCTACAATAGCAGGAAAGTTGGGAAGGGAGGAGGAGAGAAAAATGCGACCGTCCCGACTGAGAGCAAGAAGGCAAAAAAAAAAAAAAAATTGGAATACCCTTTGGCAATGAGACTTATTCCACGTCATTTCACGCATCTACCATCATGTTTCAGATTCAGTGGTTAACCCTCTGAGGGTCTGAGGGCATTTTTTGCATAGTTCACTCGCCTGGCATAAATGTTTTGTTATTGCTGTTAACACTCTCTCTCTGCATCCCACAATCAAGTTTTATGTCTCTTTTTTCAGGACAACTTGTACTTCAAAATATATATGCTCTAGTTGTGTTTTATAAGTGTAACAAAGGTTTACAATCAGAATAAGAAAGGAAAAAGTAAAGCGGATTATAATTTTCCCACACACATTTATTCAAAACACACAGCAAACTATAATAAACAACTGTTTTGACACTTTATAAAGGTAATTTTGGCAATTTCGATTGCACACTCTCATTGCTCACGTCATCACACAGCTTCTATGAGGAGTACAAAGATGGTGGACGGTGCCTCAAAAGTCCGCAGAGTTAACTTTTCAGCAAGTGCCCTTGCATGGTGGACGTCATACCTGTGTTTTGTACAATAACACTACCTCTAACCTCAGTGACATGAAATTTGCCATTCCACAGGCGCCCATATTAGGCCCTCTGCTTTTCTCCCTTTATATAGTGCCCCTTGGGCACATATTGTGGCATTTTGGGATTACCTTTCATTGCTATGCTGATGATACTCAGTTATACATGTCGATAACAGCTGGTAATCTCATTCACATAAAATCCTTAGAAGATTGCCTTGCATCAGTGAAAAGCTGGATGTCTAGCAATGTTCTACTTTTAAACTCTGGGATAAAACTGAAATGATGGTTCTTGGTCCAGTGAAACATCAGCATCAATTTGACCAGTTAATGCTTAGCCTAGGCTCGCGTGTCATACATCACACTGACAAAGTGAGGAACCTTGGGGTAATTTTTGATCCTACATTTTCCTTTGACTCCACATTCGAGATATTATGAGGACTGCTTTCTTCCACCTGCCAAATATAGTGACGATTTGTCCCATCCTGTTTTTGGCTGATGTTGTGACCCTGATTCATGCATTTGTTTCTTCTAGATTGGACTACTGCAATATTCTGTTTTCTGGTTTACCACAGTCTAGCATTAGGGGTCTCCAATTGGCTCAAAATGCTGCAGCCAGACTTTTGACACGAAGCAGAAAGTTCGACCACATTACACCCATTTTAATGTTAATTCTAGAATAGAATTTAAAATTCTTCTTACTTATAAGGTTTTGAATAATCAGGTCCCATCTTATCTTAGGGACCTCGTAGTACCATATCACCCCAATAGAGCGCTTCGCTCTCAGACTGCAGGCTTACATGTAGTTCCTAGGGTTTGTAAGAGTAGAATGGGAGGCAGAGCCTTCAGCTTTCAGGCTCCTCTCCTGTGGAACCAGCTCCCAATTCAGATCAGGGAGACAGACACCCTCTCTACTTTTAAGATTAGGCTTAAAACGTTCCTTTTTGCTAAAGCTTATAGTTAGGGCTGGATCAGGTGACCCTGAACCATCCCTTAGTTATGCTGCTATAGACGTAGACTGCTGGGGGGTTCCCATGATGCACTGTTTCTTTCTCTTTTTGCTCTGTATGCACCACTCTGCATTTAATCATTAGTGATTGATCTCTGCTCCCCTCCACAGCATGTCTTTTTCCTGGTTCTCTCCCTCAGCCCCAACCAGTCCCCAGCAGAAGACTGCCCCTCCCTGAGCCTGGTTCTGCTGGAGGTTTCTTCCTGTTAAAAGGGAGTTTTTCCTTCCCACTGTAGCCAAGTGCTTGCTCACAGGGGGTCGTTTTGACCGTTGGGGTTTTACATAATTATTGTATGGCCTTGCCTTACAATATAAAGCGCCTTGGGGCAACTGTTTGTTGTGATTTGGCGCTATATAAAAAAATTGATTGATTGATTGATTGATTTTGGCGTCTCTTCACTGGCTTCCTGTCCCAGTGAGAACAGATTTTAAGGTTCTGCTACTTGTCTATAAAATTGTTCATGGACTGGCACCTCCCTACCTAGCTGACCTAATTAAACCTTACGTACCGGCCCGGGCTTTGCGTTCTCAGGGTGCAGGACTACTTTGTGTCCCTAGGGTGAATAAGAAGTCTGCGGGTCACAGAGCTTTCTCTTATCGTGCCTGTTCTGTGGAATGATCTCCCTGCGTCGATAAAACAGATTCTTGTTTCAAGTCCAGACTTAAGAGGCACTTATTTTCCCTTTTGTATGGCTAGCATACTGGCATAGTATAGTTCTGCGCTTTTTACTTCTTTAATTCATTTTAGTAGGAAACAGAGCGTGCAGCAGCCTCAACTTTTCCTAAATTCTGGGTCTTTTAGTGAAGCTTAGGGCTAGTGGCTGGCGATCACCTTAGTATCCTGTTTTCTTGTTGTTTAATGCTGGCAGAACAACCCAGCAAGAGAATAAACACACAGAACACCAGTGAATCAATGGAAATAATAAAACACCTTGCGTGCAGGGTTATGTCCAGCTGTGTGTGTGTGGGGGGGGGTTGGCATAGATATATCCATGTGTGTTGCTTGGTGACGCCACACTCTTGTTGCACTTTGACACTTTTCACAGACAGCTTGAAAGTGATCATGTGCTCACTATTTTTGAGCGTGCTATCAGCACAAACATTTTCTGAATGCTTGGTGAGCAGTGTAGAATGTTCGAGTGTGACACCTGGAATTTGGCCGACACCTGCTGAGAGAGGCGTCGAATGAGCATGTGCAGGGCCCTGTTGTTCATCCACTTGTGTGCGCGAATGTTGTGGCAACAGGTATACAAGGCATTTGAGGCGGCTCTGATTTGTCATGGGTGGCAGGCAATTCCTTCTTCGTGCGCTAGCCGGCTTCAGTCATGTTATATGTGAAGAGGCCCGAAACAAAACAGTAATAATCCCACACTCATTTTGCACTCATCATAAGGTTAGGATACTGTGCCCTCCAAAAGTATTGGAACACTTGGTATTTCACACATTTCAAATACAAGAAAAAAAGAATAAAATTTTGAAAATTATCTTCCTCAAATTCAAACTGAAAGCAAATCTCTAAAACTTGATGAAACCTGTAAATAATAATCAGTTTTATGGACAGTTTTCTTCAGACAAGTCAGGGGATGGAAACATGAACATTTCCAAGTCACTGAATATGTCTTGGACTTTATTTACATCAGTTATGAAGAAATACAAAGGTTTCTTTCACCAAAACATCAAATCTAGTCTTTCATTTCAAATGTACTTTCTGTCAAATTGTAGCTGAACTTTCAGGTCTTCTTTTTAAGAAAATCCTCCTCTACACCACTTCATCAGGAAGATGGATTTTATATTTTAATTCATTTATATCAAGTTGGAGAGATTTGCTTTCAGTTTGAGTTTAAGGAAGATACAGTAACTTTAGATTTATTTATCTAAAGTTGTGTCACTGGTGTGTCACTCAGACAGCAAAATTAAGACGTTATTTATAAATAAGCATTTAAGGAGCAAAATTAAGAGGTTACATAGGTTTTATACAGACAAGAGGAGGAGTAAATTAGCTATATTTCTTTCAGCCTGAGTGTCTTCACTTGATATCTCATCAATAAACAACTGCCTGCTCATTTAAAATCACTGGAGAAACATGTATATATATAAGGCAACCCAAATTAAAGGAGAAACGCCACTTTTAACAACCTGGACCTCATTTCTGGCATAAAATACGGTCATTTACTCACCAGTATAACTTTAGTGTTATTTGGAGTCTGTGAGTCAAACATTTTTCTTCTTCTACTAAGTTGGATAAGAACTTATATAGCACTGATACAAAATACATACCACTGACTACTATACAGGAGGGGCCTAGCAGTCAATATGTGTCACTGCTTTCAAGATGCAGCTCTTTTCAACCAGATGTACGGTTCTGTGAGATGTCAGTCCATCAGCTTGGGACTCCATCAGCTTGGGACTCCGACGAGGGCGGTCACATCTCCTCCACTCTCCCTTATCACTGTTCTCTGCTTTAACCTTCAAGTCCCTACTTCACCAGACTGTGAATTCCTCAAATTATATTGGATACTGGATCTATTGGACTACTGTTGGATTAACCATGGAATTGATCAGCTGGTCTCTGAACGCTATTGACACCATTGTTTCTACAAGAAGGTCAGGACTGGGGGATCCTACCTGCCCAGATGGAACACATCCTGCGGGCTATGTTCTCGACTTCTGGAGTTCTTGGCGTGTGGCGTGCTTTGCGCCTTTCTCTGTTGAGGACGTCAAGGACTTATTCATTTTTGGTCTCATGGTAGCAGAGCTGGTACTTTTTGGCTTATGTGTTGCCCTGATCTACCAGAAAATTGGCAAGACGGCGGCATCAAGAACCACGGCCCCTCGCTTGTCCGTCATGATTAACGAGATTGGCAAGGCAGTGCATTCTCAGACTGTGATGACTCTTGACACAAATTGGATGATATCTTGGAGCAGATGCGTGCCTTGCAGTTGAAGTGAAGATTTCAGAGGCCGGTGAATATTCTTAATTCATAATTGGGAATATTCTTAATTCATAATTAGGATTTGGTTGTTCAAGTGGAACTGTTAAAAGTGTTTTTCACTGCTCAAACCACAACATTACAGGCTTATCAAACTGCCCGACTGTTTTCCCTCCAGAGGAATTTCTTCGGCCTGGGGAACATTTGGCTGTTTCTTATCTCAACTCACAAAGACAATAAACTGTTTTCACAGGACTGAAGCATGCTCCATTACCTCCCCCCACCCCCTCCTAGACCCCATCAAACATCCCCCACTCCGGCGCCTGCCCACATCATTCCTTCCCCCTTCTGCGGGGGTGGTGCAGTTTTAGCTGCAGCTGGCCTCCGTTCTCCATTCTCCATTCTCCGGATGGTTGCTGCGTGGCCTTCACCCACTTGCCTTTCATTTCATTTCATTTCATTTATTTATTTATTTGAGACAGGGACAGTGCACAATATACATTATCCTTAAATAGGAGAGATGCATTATGCCAGGTTGTAGCACACGTGCTAATTTCCACCTGTAGTCCCTAGACAGGCTGATGAAAAACAATTTAAAAGAGGAAATTTACAATATATTACATTAAATTTTTAAAATTGCCAACACTGTGTCCAAAGCACATGACATTAGATCACACTATGGTTACATGTCTGACCTGAGAGCAACCAATTTTTAACCAGTCATGAAAAAATGTAAAAGTTTGTACAAGAAATAAGTTCAGTTGGTAACATATTCCACTGGCGCATGGCCACACAAGACAATGCTGAGTTCCCAAAAGTTGTTCTACGTCTGGGAATCCTGCACTCACCTTGACCCATCGACCGAGTGGCTGAAGATGTTGTTTCCGAGTTCAAGGATACGAATGTTTTTAACGGCGGAGCAGCAGTGCCATGAATGATTTTAAACAACAAACATAAATTTGAGTACATGATTGAATTTTCAAAGCTCAGAATATTATACTTTGAGAGTATGTGATAATGATGAAATAAATGTTTTTTCTTATCATGAATCTTGAGAGAACTTTTATAAAGTGATTGAAGAGGCCTAAGAGCAGTTTTGCACGCCTGTGACCAACTTGTCATACAGTAGCGAAAATGTGGTATAATCATTGCATTAAGATATACATTAGAAGCTTCAATGGTAAGAGAGTTTCGAATGTATCTATAATTTGACAAATTAAATTTTAAAAGTGTTTTGTTATCTTTTTAACACGTTTCTTAAATTCAAATTTGAATCAAGTATTATACCCAGATATCTATATTGATCAACATTATGAATTTTCTGACCACCGATTAAAACTTCAGTGGTTGGGAAGGTGTCGTGACACGGACCCACAACAGGTGGCGTTAATGAACAGACAATGGATAAGCCAAAAAGTAACAATTTAATGTTGTGAAGCGCACAACAAAGTACAGACAATAACAATAGTGCGGAATGTCAATCATACACAAGGTGGCGTGTGGCAGGCTCGAAGATAGAAGACGTCTGGTGATAGAAGAGCCGGAACCCACACAGCTTCCACCACCAACGGATCTGAAGAACACCGGAGCCGCCATGCCCTGCGCCCCAGGTGGCCACTGTCTTCAGCAGTCAGACCCGGTACTGCTGGCAGAGAACAGAAACAGTTTGATGAGTGTGAGTACGCACACTCAGTAATCCCACAGTCTGTGTTCAGTTAGGAGGGAGCACCTCCACCTCCAATCACACACTTGTGCAGCTCCTGTGTAACCACTTATCTGATATGGAGCGTGATGCGAAGTCATCGCAGTCACGCCCTTACTCCAGCTCCGATAAGGACACCACAGGGCAAACGGCTGCAAAGAAGAGTTCAGTTTAGCAGAGAAATCTCAATAGAGACGGTTACCTGTATGGTAGATGATTTCTCGGCAGGGAGGTGGAGTTGCAGTCCGGCTTTTATGATGGTTGATGTAGATGAAGTGACAGCTGGTGGTGATGATGTGACAGCTGTCACTCCAGTGGTTCCGGCGCCCTCTCATGCTTGAAGCCCGCACTCCAAGCAGGGCGCCATCTGGTGGTGGTGGGCCAGCAGTACTTCCTCTTCAGCGGCCCACACAACATTCAGGACATTTCTGAAGTTTATTTCGGTTTGTAAAAAACATAGATACTGATTTTTCAATATTTAAAGTAAGGCAGGAATTTTTTAACCAATGAGAAACCAACTTCATCTCTCTTGTTAGTTTTTGAGCTACCTCCTCCATGGTTTTTCCATGGGTATACACTACAGTGTCATCAGCATACATAATTGTTTTAACATTGCAGACAGATGGAAGATCATTAATATAAAGTGTGAACAACAGTGGCCCTAAAATAGAGCCCTGAGGCACACCTAGTCTGCATGGTCTTAAAGGGGATGTTACTTCACCCATAGTTACACACTGCTGCCTGTCACTGAGGTACGATCTTATCCAATGAATTGTATTTGTATGAAAGCTAAATTTAGTTAATTTAGTGGTTAACAGTGTCAAAAGCCTTCCTCAGGTCCAGAAAAACTGCTCCTACCACTCCTCCCATATCCAAACTGGATTTTATTTCTTCTAAAAAATAACAGCATGCAGTCTCGGTTGAGTAGTGTTTTCTAAAACCAAACAGAAGAGGATGTAAAGCCTCAACAGACTCGAGATGTTCCATCAGCTGCATTGCTACAACCTTTTCAAAGACTTTGGAGATGGTTGGAAGGATACTGATAGGCCTATAGTTGGAGACTTGGAGCTTGTCTCCAGACTTGTAGACAGGCTTAACCACAGCTGTTTTTAAAACCGTGGGGAAGGTTTTCACATATTGACTGATTTATCACTTTTGTTAAAATTGGGGTTAGAGTTTCTTTGTGTTCCATTAAGAAAGCAGTGTCAATACCAAAGACGTCCTTAGTTTTACTCTTGTTTAGTTGTGAAATAACTTTAAAAACATTTTCTTCCACAATATTATGCAATTTAAAAGAGTCATTACAATCATTTTCAAGTTTCAAGGAACAATAATAATTAGAAAAATGTCTGCCAATTTCAGAACAGAATCAAGAAAATAATCATTAAAGTATATTGCCAATTCAGCATTATCATTGTTAATTACTCCATTTTTTTCGAGTTGTAATTTATCACAATTTGTTTTTTCTCTTCCCAATAATTTGTCCATACTATAATGGACTATAAATAGCTAAGATAGCTGGGTCAAGTGATGGCTTTTTAAGTAATGGTTTAATTACTGCCACCTTAAAAGCCTGTGGTACATAGCCAACTAATAAAGACAGATTGATCATATTTAAGATCGAAACATTAATTAATGGTAGGGCTTCCTTGAGCAGCCTGGTAGGAATGGGGTCTAATAGACATGTTGATGGTTTGGAGGAAGTAACTAATGAAAATAACTCAGACAGAACAATCGGAGAGAAAGAGTCTAACCAGATACCAGCATCACTGAAAGCAGCCAAAGATAACGATATGTCTTTGGGCTTTTTATGAGTAATTTTTTCTCTAATAGTTAAAATTTTATTAGCAAAGAAAGTCATGAAGTCATTACTAGTTAAAGTTAAAGGAATACTCGGCTCAGTAGAGCTCTGACTCTTTGTCAGCCTGGCTACAGTGCTGAAAAGAAACCTGGGGTTGTTCTTATTTTCTTCAATTAGTGATGAGTAATAAGATGTCCTAGCTTTAGGGAGGGCTTTTTTATAGAGCAACAGACTCTTTTTCCAGGCTAAGTGAAGATCTTCTAAATTCGTGAGACGCCATTTCCTCTCCAACTTACGGGTTATCTGCTTTAAGCTACTTCTGATTTAAGGCTCTGTTTTTCAGAGGAGCTGCAGCATCCAAAGTTGTCTTCAATGAGGATATAAAACTATTGACGAGATAATCTATCTCACTCACAGAGTTTAGGTAGCTACTCTGCACTTTGTTGGTATATGGCATTGGAGAACATAAAGAAGGAATCATATCCTTAAACCTACTTACAGCGCTTTCCGAAAGACTTCTACTGTAATGAAACTTATTCCCCACTGCTGGGTAGTCCATCAGAGTAAATGTAAATGTTATTAAGAAATGATCAGACAGAAGGGGGTTTTCAGGGAATACTGTTAAGTCTTCAATTTCCATACCATAAGTCAAAACACGATCTAAGGTATGATTAGATTAGATTAAATTGGTGGGTGGACTCATTTACATTTTGAGTCTAACAATAGATTAAATACAGTGTTGAGACTGTCATTCTCAGCATTTGTGTGGATGTTAAAATCGCCCACTAGTGCATAAAGCACTTGTTTACCATATCAATGGAGCAAGGGGGGGGGGGGGGCGCTCCAGAGATTGTAAGGAGCCAAAGTTAACCAAAGTGTGAATTATAGCTGCTTTGAGCAGCACAGAACAGTCCAAAATACAGTAGAAGTAGAGGTTTGTGATATAACCTTTGTGTAATAGCAGACAGAAATTGCTTTCAGGTGAAGACAAGAAAAAAAAATGCATAGACCATTTGTATATATTGTTCAAAATGTGCATTTGTGTTTACTGTTTGAACTTTTTTGTTGTACAGTCTTTCACACAAGAGGTGATGTGAAATTTGTCTAATTGTCCCCACGACTGTGAAGTTATCATGTGCACATGTTGCATGCCAGAGTGTGTGCATGTGTTTTGCTCGTTCTTTAGGAATTTACAGCAGCCTTGCAGCTGATTAGAGACCTTGCAAGGCATTATGACAAATTTGGGTGTAGAATCCATTAGCTTAGTGGGGAAATTAGTGCAGAAAATCCATTATGGTGATAGTGCAGTTTATCTGCCAGGGAGGGAAATTCAACAAGTTGAGACTGTGGCCTGCTTCCGTAGATGTGTCCATAAAAATCACAGAGGGATATGCTTTGCAAACTTAATACCAATTACTACATTGGATGATGTTGAAATTGAGGATGGCCCAGTGGTTGTTCCAGCAATAGCAAAGATTCCGTGTCTGCTACCTACAACTCGTGTGGAATGTCTCAAACCTAAACCTACTTCAAGGCATCTTATATATGCTACTCTGGAACCACCCCTAAACCCAAACAGTTCAACTATCAACCTAACTGAGGTCCTTAGTCTGGGTCTCATTAACATAAGATCACTATCCTTAAAATCATTGTTGAGTAATGAGCTAATTATTAATCATCACTTAGATATGATTGGGTTATGTGAAACCTGGCTTAAACCTACAGCTGTCCTCCCCTTAAATGAGGCCTGCCCACCAGCATATACATTCAGTCACGTTCCCCGTGATGCGAAGCAATGCGGGGGTGTTGCTCTTATTTATAAATCTAGGTTTAGCTTAATAGCTGTTGGAGGTCACAAATATAACTCATTTGAGCATCTGGTTCTCCACTCTGCTCAGGATATTACACATTGCCAAGGTCAGAAGAATAACAATCAGTCGTATTACTTTGTCACTGTATATAGGCCTCCTGGCTCATATCATCTGAATTCTTAGATTAATTTGGTTCATTCATCTCTAACTTGTCAACTAGTGCAGATAACATTCTGATCATTGGTGACTTCAACATTGATATAAATAAGTCTTTTGATCCCCTCTGCAAATTATTTATGGAAATTGTGGATGCATTAGGGTTTCCGCAATGCATTCGAGACTCAATGCAAATGAGTGGAACTACCCTGGATCTCGTTCTCACACGTGGTATCACTGTCATGAATATTAACATCATGCCTCTTACATCAGTGGTCTCTGATCACTCACTTATTAAGTTTATAGTTTGCTGCCGTGTTTAGTGGAACAACAGCCTTATATATCACTACAGTGATGCATCAACTCCTCAACTAAGACTGAACTCGATGCTAGACTGCCTGATATCTTAGCTTCACATTTGGCAAATACCCAGTCAGTAAACAGTCTTGTGGATAGTTTAAACTCAGTGCTCAAAACTGCACATGATTGCACCACCTGTGTTAAAACCACACTCACCCAAACACAGTCACCTTGGCTCAATGATTACCTGCGTGACTTCAAGTATAAGGCAAGAGGTCTAGAACGGAAATGGCGTAGTTCAAAGTTAGAAGTATTCCACCTTGCCTGGCGTGATGCTATCTTAGACTATAAGCTATCTTAGACTACTGGCTACAAAGCGGACCTATTACTCTGATTTGATCAACAAAAACAAGCATAACTTAATGTTGTTTGACATGCTGGCAACACTTATTCATGGACAACCACCCTCAGTTGTCAGTTCACCCTCATTTTACAGCACAAGATTTCCTGGATTACTTTGAGAAGAAAATTGAAGATATTAGGTTAAACATATCCAAGCATGCCTCAACCCAGCCACTACACCCTGCTATTGAGGTGGGTGCCATTACTGAGGTATTATCTAGATTTACAGAATTTGAGAGTATCTCTCTAGGCATGCTGACGAAACTCGTAACGTCAACTAAAAGCACAACCTGTTTATTTGATCCTATACCAACAAAACTGTTTAAGGACCTGTGATCCACTCTTGGGCAGACTGTGATGGAAATTATTAATCTTTCTTTAACTTCTGGATCTGTTCCTAAATATTTCAAATCTGCAGTGATTAAACCATTACTTAAGAAACCTAATCTTGATCCTAGTGTATTGAAAAACTATCGGCCGATATCAAATCTATCATTTTGCTCTAAAAGTCTGGAAAAAGTCGTGTCACGGCAGCTCATGGACTGTCTTACTGAGAATAAGCTCTTTGAGCCACTGCAGTCTGCTTTTAGAAAATATCATTCCACAGAGACGGCTCTCACTAAAGTGGTGAATGATTTTCTCCCTTCATATAGCACCCCTTGGGCACATATTATTGCATTTTGGGATTACCATTCACTGCTATGCTGATGATACTCAGTTATACATGCCAATAACTGCTTGTAATCTCATTCACATAAAATCCTTAGAAGATTGGCTTGCATCAGTAGGAAGCTGGATGTCTAGAAACTTCCTACTTTTAAACTCTGATAAGACTGAAATGATGGTTCTTGGTCCAGTGAGACACTGGCATCAATTTGACCAGTTAATGCTTAGCCTAGGCTCATGTGTCATACATCACACTGACAAAGTGAGGAACCTTGGGTTAATTTTTGATCCTTCGTTGTCCTTTGGCCTCCGCATTAGAAATATTACTAGGACTGCTTTCTTCCACCTACCAAATATAGTGACGATTTGTCCCATCCTGTCTACTGCTGATGTTGTGACCCTGATTCATGCATTTGTTTCTTCTAGATTGGACTACTGCAATGTTCTATTTTCTGATTTACCACAGTCTAGCATTAGGGGTCTCCAACTGGCTCAGAATGCTGCAGTCAGACTTTTGACATGAAGCAGAAAGTCAACTACATTACATCCATTTTGGCATCTCTTCACTGGCTTCCTGTCCCAGTGAGATCAGATTTTAAGGTTCTGCTACTAGTCTATAAAGTAATTCATGGACTGGCACCTCCCTACCTAGCTGACCTAATTAAACTTTATGTACTGGCCCGGGCTTTGCATTCTCAGGGTGCAGGACTACTTTGTGTCCCTAGGGTGAATAAAAAGTCTGTGGGTCACAGAGCTTTCTCTTATCGTGCCCCTGTTCTGTGGAATGACCTCCCTGCATCAATAAAACAGTCAGATTCTGTGGAGACTTTCAAATCCAGACTTAAGACGCACTTATTTCCCCTTTCGTATGGCTAGCATACTGGCATAGTATAGTTCTGCACTTTTTACTCTTTTAATTCATTTTATTAGGAAATGGAGCTTGCCGCAGCCTCAACTTTTCCTAAATTCTGGGTCTTTTAGTGAAGCTTAGGGCTAGTGGCCAGCGATCACCTTAGTATCC